>NW_009618846.1:11327-13767 GCF_000690535.1 Cariama cristata | reverse complement strand
ATTAATATAACTATAAATAAAGAAATAAACTAGAATAAAATTGACCAGTAAAAGTACAAGAGGGTTAAGTGCTCAGAGAAGGCTACTTGTCCTACAAGCAAACAGGGGCAGGGTCAGAAGTTTGCTGGGGTGGGCAGGTATCAGGGCTCCAACTGCTACGCTCGTCTAGTGAACAAAAAGCCAAGTTGTTAAAAAACCAAAGGCCCAGAATTATGAAAGAAAGACACATTTCAGTTCTCAGATAGTTAATCATGAACGTGCAAAACATACAGAAGACATTTACTCACGTCAGTAGGGAATTCTGGTTCACCACATTTTGGGAAGAGAGAGGGAAAGGAGCGATGTGCCGAAGAGCTCCACCGGGTAGGACGTCCAGGTTCCTAACTTCAGGCACCACTTTTCCCTATCCGTGGTCAAAATGGTTCCAGCAATGGAGGCTGGCAGAGCCATGCTACACTGGGAAAGAGCCAACCTTCTCCTCCTCCTCCTCCCTGTCCAATCTCTTCTCAGCACGCTGAAATTTTGCATTTGAGTTTCTGTGGGGGATGATACAATTTTCACTTCCTCATTTATTCTATGTATTCAACCCTTAAGAGCTAGCTCTCAAAATACCAGTCTTGCTTTGAAGGGTATTACTTCATTAGCATCGCTTTTGGAAAAAGGCCTTTAAGAGGCAGACGATTCAGCCTCCGGAGTACCCATCCTCTTTGCACTCCCTAACCACAATGCTCCTTTTCCCAAACCAAGCACTTCTCAACAAGTCAGGTTAGGTTCACAGACATAAAAAAATTCAAACTCTCATTTATTTCCATACTCCTAACCCATGCTAAACACTTTCACATGTTTTATGCCAGATACTTAGATGAAACATTTTTTAAACTTTATAAGCTTTTTTTTTTTTTTTTTAATTGCTATATTGTCCAAGAGCCAGAAACCATCACAGACAATGCTCCTACGGCACTGAGAGCCGTGCAAATGAACCCAAAAGATGCTGCTGCCTTTGAGATAAAGGCTCACATTCCCACGGACATATCTTTTTCACAAAAAGCGAGCAGTGCTGTGCACCAAGACGATGAGACCCCAGAAACGCTACACAAGGTCCCGTACCGCTGTAGACACCTGCCAACCCTTCGTACAGAAGAAGCAGCGGTAGTAGCTCTGTTGATAAGGCCAGGTTAGCTTAACGTAACAGCATTAGCATGTGATAGAGCATTTGGAAATAACTTAACTTCCAAGCTTCTCTGCTCCTATCAGCAACAACGGGACTCAAGGAATTAGTCAAGAAGTTCACCTGCAAACTGCCAGTTCATAAAATCCAGATCTTGTAAGAAATGGCTCAAACTGACTATCAAGTTCAGAGCAGCCCAGCGGCTCACAGGAACAGGGTCTTGTGGGCCAAAGAGACTGTGCCCCAAGCCCTCCTCACCTGGCAGAGCCACTAAAAAGCAAAGGAATACCTAGAAAACGAGCGCACGCTTTATCCCGCGAAGGTTCCCTTCTGCACCAAGCTTGTAATACAGAGACGTATGAGGGAACCCACACACACACCAAAAAAAAGACAAAACCACACAACTCTACTTTATTGTTACTCGTTTCCAGCTAAACACAGAAACACGGACATTTGGGTCAGAAAAAACAACTTTTCACATTTCTGCAAAGAACTGCTTAATACTGCAATAAAAAACAGCCTTGATTTTCACTGGTTTTGAGAGTTAAAAAGCTAATAATTCCCATTCAATAAACCAAGAGGTGGGCAAACAGGGTAATTAAAAGCCTTCATCCTATCCTTTCCGTGTGCAATCTGAAAACCACGAGTGCAGTCAAGAACATGATGAAATTTTCATTCAAAGCAGACATCTTGCTTTAAAAGCTGCAGACTCAACTACAAGCAATACTGTCTTTTATTATCAGCCATGGGATGAGAACACAGAAACAATACATAAAATCCCAGGTAACTAGTCTGCCTCCATATAGTAACCAAATTTAAAGAAAACTATAGGGAAAAGGAAAAAGTGCTGAAAAGGCCATCCTAGCTGAGCAATTTTAAGACGGAAAAGATAAAACCTTTCACAGAACCGAGAAGTCACTCTAGAAAGCTACTGCAATAATATAGCATGCTTTGGCTAAAGGGAATAATTGCATACACTTTCCTTCATAAACTTCAGAACTGGAAATACACAAACTGGGATTTACTGCTTGTCCATACAGACCGGTTTAACTGAACATGAAGTTTCAATAAGGTTAAATTCTGACCTGATACTTATTTTGTTGTTAAAGCACATTGTGTTGCTTTAGCTTCAGGCAATCCCTGCCACTAAATGGAAGTACATATAAAGCTAGAAGGGTTTACAAAGACTCTTGGGGTTTTTTTCACTAAGTAAATGAAAATAAATCACTGCACCTTTCCCAACTGCAATAGGAGATGGATTTTTTTTTGGGG
>NW_009618846.1:2426-11265 GCF_000690535.1 Cariama cristata | reverse complement strand
TGGGGACTCACGTTCTCCACCGCCCTCCTCCTGCCTCCCTTCAGACCTGCGAAGGTAACCGAGGGGATGCTTTGGCTCAGAAAGTCCCATTTAGCTGCAAACTGGGGGTCAAAGCATGCGATGAACTAGCTATGAAACCTTGTCCCAATTAATTATTGTAACCGTTGGTACACAGCATGCTTAGGGTAAGAAAACACAAACAAACAAAACCGCTGAACCTCACCAATAATTTCAAATCTTCAATTAAAAAGCCTCCTAACAGCCAGACCTGACACCTTGCTTGCTCTCCCTTTTTTCTCTCTCCCTCCTTCCCCTCTCCAAATCCTGGAAAAACAGTGACACAGGAATTATTCTTCTGGGACAAACATTTCCACTTGAAAATATTAAGTAGAGTTATTTCAAAATACCTACACACCAGAGCTCTTAACTTTTATTTTTCTACCAAGAAGTCTTGAAAGCAAACAGGTTTAGTAAAAAGAAGGAACAAAAGCATGAGCGATGCTCAGTTTCTCGTTGTTTTTCACAAGTATATCATCCCTTTTTGTTTTTAAAAAAGTCTTAACCAGAGGTCTTGTGTTACTTAAAGTTTGCAGGCACTGCACAACGCCCAACGAAATGAGAAGCCTTTTTTGCAGGGTGGTTATAAAAGCTACCTGGAAGTTTACCAGCGTTTCTAGGATGCCTATTGGAAAACCCTATGGATAACTGTACAACTATTACTACATACGTATCCTAGGAGACCAAAGAGCTTTCGCATTTAAGAGCTTATTTCCCAGCCACCCTCTCGATACACATCTCATGCATTTATAAATAATACAAACAGTCGTAAGAAAGGAGGACGTTGGTTTAATTTCAGCCAGAATGTACGCTGACCTCTGCTTGGATCAGCATAAATGTTACGTTTTATTTCACTTCTCCTTTCTCACCTTAGGACTACAAAGATGTCAGAAATCTCACGTAATTCATGAAATGTGTTTTTAAACTTGAATTTTACAACTGAGAGAAGGTAAAATTTTTTAATCTTTAAAAATTCGTATACATGCATGCAAATCACCAGAAAGAGCCTTTGTATTCATGCAAGTGAAATTTAGATTCCTGACCACAGTATTTTGCAAAGCATCAATCTGTTAAATATAACATATCAGAGAACCATACGATTTAGGAAAAAAACCCTCAGAAAGAGAAATGGGGAAAAAAAAAATTTAAAGAAAAAGCACAAACCAGCTAATTCAAGAGAGACTCGCTTTACACTTTGGGTAAGAATAGCCTATGCATTTGAAACAAGCCAAACCGAAAGCATTCCCTTCGCTTCTTGTTTGTAATTCTTGTCACAGGGTCTAACCTGCAACTAAGCGCTCGGTGCCCAGCCTCTGAAGACGAGCATCTTTAAAATGCCGAGCGGAGCCCCGGCAACACCCAGGTACAATTCCTCGGCAGCCGGCACCGAGGATCTGTTACGAAACCTGCAACCCAGAGCACGACAGCCCCTTCCCTTCCCTTCATCACCTTTTCAGTCCACGTTTCTTACCCTTCCATCCCAGCGGAGGCGAGGAGGGAGCTGAGCATACCTGCCCAGCATAAAGGGAAAGAAGAATATACTGTTGTTCTCCTGGAGGAGGGGATATCACATGACAGCAGGGAACTTCAAGGAAAAACCTTGTCGGCATGCCGGTATACACAAATTAATTCACTGGTGGGTAATTAAAACAGGACCAGCCCCTCCTATAACCACTAAGCAGCTCTCAGGGTTTGATTCACTTAAAGCAGTAAATTCATCTAATCACCTAACCTCGCACGGATACGAGGGAAGCCCTAATAGCTGTGGCTCGGTAAATACTAACCGGAGAAGAAGTCAGCATAAAAGATCCGCAGGCGCTCTCTTACACTGTGTCCTTTCCAAATCCTAAACCTAACCTTAAAATTAACCGCAGGCGAAAATGTCGCCAGCAATTTCTCATGAATGCATAATGAAGCAGTGCTACTACAGCTAGAGCATCAGAGTTGTGTGAGCAGCCCCGGTGAGCACGTCCGGGTACCACACACACAGAGGAATACTTACAACAACTCCACGTATATGGTGGCTTTACTACACATACAGGACATTTCAAGTCTCTGTCATGCTCTCCATGTGCTATGAATATTAAGTAAAGCAACGTAATGTTTGCAAGAAAGACAACAAATTGGATTATATAACGTTATTTTTCTTTCCTCCTCTCCTCTATTTAAGAAAATCCTCCTTTTTAAAAAAGGAAATCAAAATGAAATGTTGAAACTGTTCTCAAAACGACGCACACTTTGTGAGAGTCTCAATTTCTGTACAGTTTTATAATTCAGTATATCATCACTAAAGGGGTATTCAGTCCAGAAAGTCAGTTTTACATTCTGAATTTATTCTGCTTTTGTCAATTAAAAAAAAAGAAGAAGAAGAAAAAAAAAAAAGAGTATTCTGTTCTTCTTTCAAATTAACTAACTTCCTGGCTTTTTGAATACTAGATACACTGCATATGTGCAGACTGACAAACTACAAACCACTATCTTCCACAGCAGTTTTTATAAAGTCCAGCACATTGGACTTCAATAACTCTACTTTCAAACGGAACACTGAGGTATTGGTTTTCCATTGTACTGGACATACTACAAATGACCTGCAGGAGAGTCCACAGCCAGCTCAAAGCGATGACCACCGCCCCCCCAGGACCCCGTCCCCTCCCTTCACTTACTTGGTTCCATGAAGCGGATGAAATGAAAGCCCTACACCTACAACCACCACCGTAACTCAGCAGCAGACACGTACGCTCCAGCGGCTAAGGGTTCAGTTTGAGGTCTCCGCGGATGCTTCAGAAGACTTCAGGGTGGTCTTTCTACCACCCTCTGCTTGAGAAAACACGATTGCAAAGTAAATTACCCATCTGAAAAAAGCACCAAAGCATTTTCTTGACTCTTCTTGGCTTGGCATGGTCTTAAACAAACAGGCTTGGACAAACAGCGTTAACGAAGAGGACTGATGTCCTTCTGGTTCACAGGAGAGCTGCGTGGCCTAGACGAGATGTCGTCCCTGGGCAGGACACCAGAGCGGTTAAACAAACTGTCCCATCAGAAGCGAGGCCCATTCTGCTCCTTCCCACGAGATACAACCTGGTATTTCAAAAGCCTAACGAGCGCTAGGGAAAATTTTGACCTCTGCTAGAGGCATTTCCAATGGCACTAAACTGACGACGCCAATGATACTTACGTGGGGCTAGGGGGGTTTGCTTTGGGTTTGAGCATTTGCCTGTAAGACACCCTTTCATCTGGAGAACCAATATAAACCAGTCCTGGCTACAGCGTTCCTCTGTCAACACACCAATACCGCTTTGCACATCAATGTTGCTTTGCAACAGGAAAATTAAGGTTTTCAGATTTGATTTCAACTAAGTATGCCACATGATTGCAATGAGCCACTGAAGAATGAAATTTTATTGGAAAGAAAAAAAAACCCACCACAAACCCTCACATTATACTAACTTCAAGAAAAAAAATACATATCTCAGAAGGAAGAGGTAAACAACTTTTACCCTCATTAAAAAGTTGAGAAATGTGCACACCACCACCAAAATATAATTAATACACAGCCTTCAGAGGAGTCCAAAGGACCAATTTAATTAACCACCCGTTGATTTCGTAAATTACAAGAACACACAAAGGTAATAGCACCTTATAATTGAAAATGCCCTGCTTATTTAGCTGAGGAATTGTGCTGTTCTATGTTGTACACAAACACAAGGAAACACGTTTTGAACTCATGACATTTTTAACTTTCCGAGGTGTGACAGAACAACATACTGCCCGTGACATAGTCACTGTATACTCCACTTACTTAATGCCTTTACCCAAGAACGCCAAAGTCACTGACAATCATAAAGATCTTAACCTTTATGAAGTCTTTTCATGGGCTTTTTCCATGCTCTCTTCAAAAACGCAGATGAGGTGGAGGAAAAAACCAACAATTTTATTGGTATGCCTCTTCAAACAAACTATCGCCTCACGTAATGACTTTGTTTGTATCTGTAGTTCTCCCACTTTCATACAAAGGGATCCTCTGTAAGCCCCATGAAATATTTCTGTTGATGATTGTAAACTCATTTGGCAATTTGTCACCCTTTTCCTTCACAGGGGAAAAGCTCCCTTTCAGCTACTACATCCTTTATTCAAGCTGAAGAGAAGCAGCTTTTACCAAGGTAGGAAAACAACATAACAGAATTATGTGAAAGGCTCTTCCTCATTTTTTTCATCAGACTTTTTAGAGATAAAGCTGAACTGAATTAATATTCCTTCCTGCACTCACAAAACTCAACATGCCTTTGTGCTGTTACATTACAACCATCAAAGTCTATTTGACTGAACATGAAACAGAGCAACTACGGAATTTATGAGCTGTCCATCCCCCTATCTAATGGACACACTAGGAGCATTCACTTATACCTGCTTCGGGGCATACATAATTTAAAACAACAGACTGAAGAGATTCTTCAAGCACAGCAGTCTCCACTGGAGGATTGCCAAACTAGAAGACCTTCCTTACAGGACTCAACACCACACCGTAAGACGAATCTCGGCGGTCCAGCACCGCAGCAGCGGTGGCATGCAAGGATGGATGCGGCTGCCTCGTGGATCAGTCTCAGGATCTCTGGTCCCACCCGTCCCCCCGTCAGCATCATCCCCCCGCCCCAGGATGCCACCAATGACTTTACAGAGCATTGGCTCCCTGCCCACCTCCTACAGAAAGAGCACTCCTTAACAGAAATTGTACCCTTAAGTGCTGATCCCAACAGCACCACTGTACGATGGCTCTAGCTGAAGCGATTAGTTTGTGTGTACACATTAAATACACGTCTGCAATTCCGCATCCAACAGCGAAATCTGTGCTTATTGGTATTAGCGAGTCATGTTTACCGTTCCTGAGGGCTTCCCATCCTTAAGCGTTTACAATATTTACTCAGCCTGTTGCAAACCATGACCAGGCCTACCTAGCTGTGTTAGCTGCCTGTCGGCGATGCCACCAGATATGCAAACATCTCTTTAAAATGATGAAACCTCCCATTACTTTTATGCACTACGGTTTATTTACCAATTAAAGGAGGAAAGAAGAGTTCTTGAATAAATACCATAAAGTAGGCTGTAATAATTTTTGTAACTTTTTTTTTTTTAAAGCCTTTCCAGCTTTCATGTGTTAACTCTTGAAGAGCATTCCCATCAGAAACCAGCAGGTCCCAGGTACCACCTCTGCCCCACACCCCAGCAACAGCACCTTTGGGTTCCTTGTCCATACTCCCTTAGGTATCCTTCCTCAAAGGACTCTTGGGCATCTTACCGCAGGACGGAACACAGAGCTGTTTTCCAATGGCTAATCATGATGACTGCTGCATGTTTTCAGGATGCATTCACCCTGTGAAAATGGTTTAGATTTTCTGCTTCTAAACGTTATAGAAAATATATCGCTTAAATTGTAATACATCATTCAACTGCCTGCAGCTTCCGAAACAATCTGGACTGATGACTTGCATCTAACATTTACTATTGCAATAAACTTTATCAGAAATGCTCACCTTCTTCCGTGCCACTAATAATATCGCTTAAATTGTAATACATCATTCAACTGCCTGCAGCTTCCGAAACAATCTGGACTGATGACTTGCATCTAACATTTACTATTGCAATAAACTATCAGAAATGCTCACCTTCTTCCGTCCCACTAATATATTTTGAAAGAAAACAATGCCCCACGACTCTCTGAAAGAACTCCATTTACCCATCATACTCCTCCCAAAGAACCGCACTCGAGGTTTCTCGGGCGGTCTTACCTGCAGTAAGAGCACGTCCATAGTACACAGATTTCACGTGCTAGGTTAACTAGGTAACAAGCGTCAGAAAAGAGACTGGCCACAGCTAGAGAAAGGCTTCATCTCAGAAAAATTTGTTACACGTGTCACGTCCCGCTGGGGAAAGCTCTCAAAGATAAATGGTGTTTGTGTAACCCACCAAAAGTTACCTGGGATGTGGGACAGGGGAAAAGAACAGGGGGTCCTCACTAGCACAGGAGAGCTCTGCATTTTTCACTTCAGTGAAAATTCAGCTCTGCATTTTTCACAAAATACCAGAACTTGCCACAGAAGAGAGCAGAAATACCCAATCTTGAAGATGACCTTCCTCAAAACCTGCCTGTAAGCATTCCCGCACTGCTCAAGTTTGTTTCTTTTTAAATGGATTAAACGCTGCCTATTTTGCCCCCACTATTAGGCAGATTATTTTGCCCTTTCTAACGCCATTCTCCCAAGTTTTCTGCTACACAAGCCTGAAGAGCCAGAGCGGTGGTGGTCTGCAGCTTGTTTATGAGATGGGTCCTTCCCACCTCCCCAGGCAGGCTGGAGGGGCAGGCACCAGCCCCACGGCCTCCCCCCTGCGAGGGATGGATGCAAGGAGGTAAGTTATTAAGCGATCAAAATACATACAGAAAAATAAATTGTTTTAAATATTACATGGAGGATGCAAGTAGTTTATTAATTGCATCTTCTAGATTAATTTGTTTCCATCACGTTGTGGCACAGCAAAGTAATTTACATCAAGGGATTTAACAGCACTTTGAATTAGTTTAATAATGCTAAAGCTTACTGTATATATTCAAGTATTTAACTCACAACAGCTACCTTTTTTCACTATTTTATAAAATTAGTTTAAAAATCAAATGTATTTCATTACCATTCCTGGTAGAGAACCTTACTTAAATTTTACAAAAATAATGAAAATAAACAATACCATCTCAAGTTGAAATACAACTTAAACCTTTAAAAAGTATTCACTTAAACAAACTGTACTGCTTATCACTACAAAATTAGATTCTTTCAGTGCTGTTATACTGCTTTTTTGCCTTCCTGCCACAAAAGACGGCTTATGCTTGATTTTTACCACTGAAGAGCTCTTCCATTCACTGGTATTTCACCACAGAGCGTAATTTTGGAAGCGGCAGAGTCTTTCCTTGAGCTTGAATTATTGCCACCAAAAATCTCATCCTCACAAAACTTCCTTTGCATTCTCAAAGTTAGGATGAATAGAAAGCAAAGTAGGGTTAAAAGCGGTTTTCCGTTTTCTCTGCACATCAGCAGCTCGACAACCTCGACACTGACGCCTCGGCACAGGACCCGCTCTCATGCAGCCCACTCAGACTCTTCAACCCAGCAGTTCCAACCACCGCTGTCATCTTTTAGCAAATGCCTGCATTTCACGGGCTTTCCCGGAGCTGCTGGCTGTAAGAGCAACCTTCAGGGGTGCTTTCACTCCAGGACCGTCTTGTTGCACGTTTTAATAGAGCAGGAGAACAAGGATGCTCAGCTTTCAGGGCTCAGCCGAGGTAACTTCTAGCTCACAAAACCAGAACTTCTTATGCCATCTCCCTACTAGCATCACAGCCAGAGGGGTATTTTAAAAATGTCTTCTGTATGTGCGTTATCGGTTTTTAATGAAATAAAAACACTAGAAAATTATTCAAACAAAATATGCAGACCACCTGCTGTAAAACTGACCTGGCAAACAACCTGAGAATTCCTTAAGGACATCAAACGTCCTTAAACTCAATTTTCTGAATTGAGAGGAATCCACTCTACCGCTACATTTCCCAAGTAATTCCTTACAGAAGAATCACATTAGGAGTTGAGGACGAATTTAGTTCTTTCCACACCAAAGCCTGCATTCACTTTGTGGCTTTATAAACCCCAGAACTGCTAAATATGTGTAAACCTCTTAAATAAATAAATAAAGCACCGAGAAAGAAAATTTTTCTTCCAGAATTACTTTGCAGATTAACCAGAATGGTACTTCTCCTTCGCTGCAATATTACGTTGCGGTACTAACTCAAAGTTCAAACCGTTTTCATTTCTTTATTACCAGTAGCAATCTAGGAAATGCTGCCATCAATAGTAAATCTACATGAAGTCGCACTCCTCTGGTGCATTTCGTGCATAGCAATCAGTTCATAACGCAATCTTGTGTTGTTTAAAATTCAGTTTATTCTTCAATTACTCTGCTAGCCTAACTCTAATTTATTATATTTTCTGGTACATTTGATTTTGGGTATTATGACGTCCTGGCTCATGCCATTAGAGAGGAAACATAAAATGGTGAGGATGTCTAGGGACAGCTCAGAGTAAGATAGCAACAGCCTGGAAAATTAACAATATCACTGTCTTTGTGCTCAGCCAGACCTCTCCTGCATTAGCTCTAAAAAAAAAAAAAAAGATTTGGCAGTATTTCTCCAATCTAGATTTGACATCCAGGAATAGCCTCAGAGGCACCATAAAACCTCCGCGAGCGTGGCGGGCAGGGCGGGTGGCTGGGAGGGCGGCCGGCCGGCGCTTTTTCAGCTGCAGAAGAAATGAAACACCGGCTCCGCGGCTGCTCGGAGCCCACCAAAGAAACCAAGGAGGTTCTAAATGCCACCGATACCGTATATATTGATTTTTTTATTTTTTTTTTTTTTTTGCCTTGCATTGTTTCTGTCCTAGCTACCATTTCTTTCTCCCAGCACCCAAGGTGAAATGAGAGGCAGCAGCCAGAAGCCTTCTCAGAGCATCTTTCCTGAGAAGCCCAGCAGAAGGGAGGGCTTTGCCTCCCCCTCCAGCTGGGGGACCGACTGCATTAACCTTCAGGGCATGCTGCCAGCCCCACCTGCTTACTCAGGCTTTGGACAGCAAGGGAGGCTCTCACCGCACTCATTCGTCCTTCGAAGACGCATCCTCTTTTGCTTACTTCTCACTTCCCCCTACTACATTTGGTGTTTGAACTCCTGCATCCCGCGGATGGAGGGGCA
>NW_009618846.1:0-2379 GCF_000690535.1 Cariama cristata | reverse complement strand
CAACTTCAAACGTGAGAAATCCTCACGTGCCTGCATGTCCCAAGGTACGTCCCATATGCCTGCACATCCCCCATATGTCCCATATGCTCTGTCCCAAGAAATTCCACATTGGGTTTTGGAAAAAATTTATATTTCCCTTCTTTCGTCTGTTCTTCAGAAAGGAGAGCGTGCCAAAACAATACCCGAGAGCGGGCGCTTTTTTTTACCCAGGCAGCCGGGCCCGCGAGAGGCTGCCAGCATTGGAAAGAACTTGCAGTGGGGGAAACCTGGCTGGACCCAAATCCTCACTGATCATTTTGTCCTCCAGAAAGAACAAGCAGACTGCTTTTCCTCTGTAGGACAATGAAGTTTTCTCCTGTCTCTGAGCTGTCCTGTAGCTCAGGGAGTATTGCCAACTCCTTCTAAACCTCATGAGCAGTAAGAATTTTGCTAATGATGTAGTTGCTGCAACTGTTGCAGTCATTTAAAAAGACAATGTCAAAAACTACATGTAGCAATGTTAAAACATGATGATACAGGTTGCAAGCTAATTTACAAAATTAAGAAATACCACTTTTTAGCTTACCTTTCAGTTTTCCCCACCTCTTCTGAACCTCTGTTGTAACCCAGCTGCTGGTTTCTGTTCAGCAGCTTTGCTTCGCCCCTATTATAGCCCAGTCCCGTGCAAAGGACGGACAGAAAAGGGAGCAGCATGAGAGAAGCACAAGCATACTTCCAAGGTTAGGCTGCTTGATTTCACACTTAAAACCCCCCTGAAAGAAAGTTACTGGTGCATGAGAAATAGAGTACAGTTTTAGCTTGTGAAGTCTGATGGAGTCAGAGGAAATCAGATCAGGCCACACTTGGGTGGGATGGAGAACCAGGATGGAGGGGCTCTTCCCTCCTGTTAAGTGCTATCCCGTGCCCCAGCGTAATAAAGCATCACCACCACGATGAGAGAAAATAGCTCCTCTCATTTTGGTGCGTGGGTACCAGGAAAACATATTGACCAAGTTCTTTAAAAGCACGCCACAACATCAGCCCCAACCACTTTCCCTTCCCAATCCCAGATGCCCTAAGTAACTTGTCTATGCTCATGCTGCAAACCAACGCACGAGCTCTACCGTCTCCCTGCTCCTGCTCCCATTTCCCTCTGTTTGAACCAAACCATGAATCCAGACCGGAGACTCGATGTCACCTCCCAGCGTGCAGAGAATAATCGTCAATAATTAATGTCAGTCGGCTTCATCTGAGGCACTGCCTCGGGCATGCAATGGAGACTGACGGTACGCATCAAGAAAAGGAGGATTTGTATATAAAATGATTTGATAATCTGAAAAAAATCCCTCGGTAAACAAAGGAAGTTTACAGATAATCGTATTAAAGATTAGAGTTGTTTTAAAACAATGCAGAATGTATTTGAGAACATCTGAGAAGAAAGATGGTAGTTTTAAAAGCAAAACCTTGGGGGAAAATATTTTTCCCCCTCAAACAGAAAACAGTAATTCACTTTATTAAATCTTAATCCTCTTCAACTCACGTTAAGGCAGAGCATTTTTTCCAATAGAGAGTTTTATCAATCTATTTACATGCAATTTTTGTAAATAAATAAATATTTAAATATATTTAAATTCTGTTTTAATATCTGATTAAATGACTGGTTACTCCACCTTTTTTTGATTGCTTACGTTTTATTTCAAATTTAAGAAGCAGACTAATTTGAAGTCGGACAACTGAGTAAGTTTATTATTAAATAAGGATAGAATTTAACCTCCAGACTACAGAAAAACATATTGTATCATGACAGCAAAAGCAATCTGATATCTGTCTTTTTATATGCACCTACTCATCAACTGGAAAATTAAGAAAATACCTCCTTCTATCTTATAAAAGTTCTTATTTTTCCATCACTCATTTACTGCTTTCCAAACTTTTGTTGTGGCTATTTATGTGAAAATCTCCCCAATAAAACCCATAAATTGTTCATGATATTTTCTGTAATCAATGTGATAATCGATAATATTCACACAGATTTTCTATTTAAACAACACATTATTGAAGCTCCTCACTGCTGCAACTGCTGACAGCACCAGAATTAAGTTACTCCACAACTAAGAAGTAAAAGCAAAAACTACAGAATTGAACAATAATTAAACTGGTAAAAACATATTAGATCAGATTTCTATAGCGTCTTTACCTACTGTATTTCAACTTCATTCTTCAATGGTAAAGCTAAATTTGGAAGGATTTCTAAGTTAAGATCTGGAAAAAAAGAAGGAAAAGAGAGCCAAAAAATTGTTGAAAGAAAAGAGTAAGTAGAGGGTTTGTTTTTTTCCTTTCTATACTGTTTTATTATTATTAATATATAGATAAATTAATTTTCTATATAGATACATATAC
>NW_009618845.1:59660-110500 GCF_000690535.1 Cariama cristata | reverse complement strand
TTAATATTTTTAAAATAACATGAGAAGCTTTAAACAAAATGGTGGAGATGAATTCTCCAAAGGTCCACTCTTTCACTAGTAACACATATGAAGATTTTGACATAGGATCTGATCCTGGTACCACTTGTGTATGTGACACAGGTGTCTTCCTGTAGAACTGCAAACGAGAATGGCTGGTTTAGGTCTACTCACTTTTTCCCTGAGGTCCAGAGAGCAGTTTTACCTAGTGGCAGTAGGAAGCGGTGTGCTGTCTCTGTTTCCATCAGACCATTTGCCCATTGTATGCAATGCTCAGCACAGAAATGTGTGAAGATAAGGTCAGCCTTCCCAAGAAATGTTAGAGCCATGAAAGAGACCTCACTTGTTTGGGATCTTAGCAAGGTCTGGGCAAAACTGCTGTTTGATCCAGATGCAAATCAGAGTACCATTTAACCAGAGACATGGCAAACTGTTTGTTTTGTGCTAGCCTTTCTTGGTGATATGTTGTGCACCACTGTAATTTCTAGCTGGCAGGATCTGCTGCCACCCCAAATGGACACCCCAACAGTGTGGTGGGGAACACTGAATATGCAGAGGAACAAGTGACTCGCTCATCACTCATGATCATGCCTTCAGAGCAGGGCCAAGGCATTCTGGTTGCTGATGTGGGTTACTGGGCTATACCACCCAAATTCACAGGCTGATCATTTGCTGAAACACTCATTCATAACAGACAACACCCCCCTTGTTCTGTGGTTTCCACAGAAACACAAAGAAGTTTGGCATTTTAGTGTCTAGGCCCACCATACATTGCCATGATGCCAAATGACAATTTTTTTTCTTTCATTATACAAATGACACTGCATCTATAACCTGGTAAAACACGCAGTACAAAACTATGTTGAAGAAAAAAATTGAAATATAGGTTAAAATTTGGCTGTCACTTTGGGAAGGACACTAAATAAATAATTCTAAATTCTCTTTTCTTGAAAAAGTGTAATCTCTACTCAGAGTTTATTTTGAGCTACATGCTGAGTATTTGTTAAAACATCTCTATAGGACTAATTGAATCATTATTTATACATCTATGGAAGTTGGAACTGTAAATCTAAACCAAAACTCAGTTTTATTTTGTGTGCAAATGATGCAACTTTTAGTGTGAATTGAATGATATTTTTTTCTTTGATTGTTGCTGAGACGTATTTGGACCATATGCAGGGAGCCTACTGCATCCTAAATATAAACCCTACAGACACTGAAAAGAGGAAGGATTGCAGAATGTGCCAATAGGCATGAGAAGACTAATCACTGTCAGAAGGACCAGGAATAACAGAAAAGTTTACAGAACCAGCCTCATCTACTTTTTCCCATAATAAATTGAGTCAGTCTCCCAGGCTGCCATCCACTTCTTCCATCTTCCTCCATGGGAAATCGTCTCTGGGAAAAAGGCTTTTTCTTAAAGCAAGTTATAAAAGCCATCAAGAAAATAATTTCACTCTTAGCCATCATTGACAGGCAGTTGCTTTTCTGGGGGCTGCTCATGCAGCATTTGTAGATACTGATGTTGCCAAACCATCTGCATTCTGATACAGGCAGCTTGTGAATGTCAAGCTAATTAGCCAAGGCTAATGTCTGGTTTCCTGTAGAGAGCTTTTGTGGAGTAATTACCTTTCTTGAGGTCAAACTGCTGTAATTACAGGTCTTTAATTAATCGAGATAAACAGCCTTTGAATTGTTGCAGTGAGTCAGCCAATCACTCTAATGGACTTTTATCTTAACCTGCAACAATATAGGGTATTATGACAGGTGATAGCAATGTTTTTTATTTGTATGGGATCTAAACAATAATAGCTTTCACTAAAGCCATATAAATTATGAATATCTATTAAAGTCCCTGCCTAGGCTTATGAGCAAAGTCAGTGTTACCTTTCAGGGTAGACATTCATACTTAAATAAACCAGAAAGTAGTTATTTTCACAAAAGTAGATGACACATGAGTAACAGCGAGAAGAAACTCACCCTAATTTCTCACTCTATGCCTGTTTTTATTCCTTTTTTTTAATAGTAACACTGGATTATTCTTTGAAGCGTGGCATTGAGGCAATTTTAAAATAACAACCTTCCAAACAGCCTTTTTCCCCTGCTTGTGTGTTTTCCTTCCTCTGTGTCCCCTTTGTTCCTCACACCTATTCTTGAGGCTCAGATGTTTTGGTCTGCTATGGGAACGCTGGCAAATGTTTCTCCGTCTAACATCATTATTTCTAAGGTTGATTCTCCATAGGATTTACTCTTCAGAAACGGCTATTTGCCTTTTGTCCTGCAGTTCAGTAGATAAAATCTGTAATACGACATCCCTTTTTACAAAAAAACCCCACCCTATTTCTAGTATACTGAGGACCTACCTTGATGAAGAAGATGAAGTGGAGCGTGAAAGGAAACTAATGGAGGCTTGACACCCACCATCTTCTGTAGGCTTCAGCTTATCTTTGGAGTATGTAACAAGTTTAGGTAACATGTTTCCCTGATTTAAGTAATTGCTGTACTACTACATTACTAGAAACATATGTAAGTTTAGTTTGGATTCCTGCCACAGATCAAAACCATTATTTGGGAACAATCTTCAGAGCAATCCAACCTATTAGCCAACTGTCCAACAAGGGAAAAAAGAATATCCATAGTGCTGCTACCACTTAATTTTTTTTTTAGATCTAATCAATTATATTTGCACGTTCCTCTTTTGGTTTTTTGTTTGTTTGTTTTTAAGGGATAGGTGGGTGTTTTTGTGTTGTTTTTTGGTTTGATCTTTTTTTTTTTTCCAAATAAACTAGGAGTATAATGTAACTAAAGCTTTACAGTAAATTAACAAGTGCCTAAAATACAGCATGATGAACTCTAGAATTGTAACTCATGACCAAAGCATATTCAGTGTCAGAAAGGAATATGCCTCACTTAAGGAACTAGTTTAGCAGGAATTTGGTAGTCAAAAAAGTGAGAAGAAACAGCACTTCAGTTTTATTAATTTTGCACACATGACACTGTGAATCTGCTGTTCGTGGGTTTTGTGACCCTTGACTCACACTGGATCCATGTGTCATCGGGCAGTGGTAACACAGTGCCACCTCCCTGAGATAACGACACCAATAACAACTAGTAAGGGATAAATGAACTCTTCTTAATCAAGTGCCTACACATTTACGACCCTTTTTCCAAACTCAGAACAAAAATCTGACTTTTTATCTACATATCTGTACATATATATGCTTGGGTGTGTGTATGTATTTTATAAAATATTTTTCTTATTCATCCTCTGCCACTAGAGAATCTGTTCATGAAGATCTATGGAAAGGCCATGGAGTCCAGTTCAAAGACCTCAGGTAATAAAAATACTATTTGCCATGCTGGCATCAAAGGTCCTCCCTACGAAAAGACTCAGGGAGGTCAAGGGGTATATGAGCAAAGCTGGAAGATGTCGTTGCAATGCTGAGTTATTTTGGGTGGGATTTTATCTGTCTAACTACAGTCAGGCAAAGTTTACAATGTAGACATCTGCCTATGAGCTAGTCACTCCAGAGTCTTTTTATAGTCAGTAGCTATCAAGTCAGTATACACTGTGGAGCAGAGAATGATTTATTCCTTTTTAAAGTAGGTTCTGAAATAGTCTAGTATTTCCCACAGAGGGCTGATTTCTCTCCAATATCTGTGAAAGGACCATAAAGACAGCACTGTCAACATATATGGGGGCAGGGGTGGTGGAAGAGAGTAATTCCCTCCCTTTATCAGCCCTATCCCTCATGTATTTGCAACAACAAAGCACCCTCTGTGACTGCTTTTTGTAGCTTCTGTGTTCAATGAGATACTGGGAACGTTTCTGCATTTACCCTTTGGCAGTACCTCTCCATTGCAGTACTCTGGCAGAGTAATGCAGCCTCATGCTGGGGGCATATTATATCCACATCACTTTAAAGCTCCCTAAAGTTGCCAGCACAGGCTCTGTGCCTTTCTAAATGTGCATTGTTCTGCAGCAGCTGTCCTATTCTAGTCTTTCACAAGCTATGTGGTGACTCTTCTGCTTTCTTTCCCCTTCCCATCCATATATGCTTTCAATCACTGACAATACATTAAAAACAAAATAATTCAAGAAATTAAAACCAGAATGAGATCCTCAAGGCCGGGATTCAGAACTCAGTTGTAAATGAAGTGTGTAGTTGCCTTTATAGCATTAAAGTGGTATAACGGTAAATAAGAGTTCTCATTTAGAGGGTGATTCATGTGCCAAGGCAGATGGGAGGCACATGCCCAATGACCCAATTTGAGTAGCCTGTAAAGCGCTAAAATGTTCCAGTCTTAGATACATGCAGGAGTTTGGGCCCCTGTGACAAGCTAGTTGGGACTTTTAAAGAGGCAGGGATCTGAGGCAGCTGGCAAAGGAGACGAAACAACACTGCAGCATCCATGATAACGAGAAATGGGCTTGACTATGAAGATCTACCAGAGGCAAGATTTGTGTGCATGACAATTCTGACTCATCCATGGTAGAAAATTTCTCTCGTCCTTTGGTGACAGGGGATGAAGCACTGACCATGGTTAGTGCAATTGTAAAAGCAAAATTAATTCCAGCATTTTTGAGTATGAAGGCAAATTCCCAGAGTATTTCATCCGGACGCAGCCACAAAACCCATACAGTGACTGAATAGAGTCTTTGATTTCTACCCATCTGCCTGCTGGCAAAACCAAGAGACTGCCAAACATATAGACCCATGAATATCACACAGTATTTGGGGTTTCTTCTTTTAACCCGCCTATGCCAATTCCAAAGAAAACCTATGAGTCTATTGTTCTCCGGAGAACCCTGGGAAAAAGCAGAAAAAGCATAGTTCCAAGTAGATTCACAAGCTGGGTGAGTAACTCTCCACTGACTTACTGTTACTAATATGAGGAGGGTAAAGTTTAATAGTCACAGCAACACATTAGGAGAGGGATAAACTGGAATTGATTCTTTACATCTGCTCTGACTCTCCCTAGGTTGCTGAGAACCTGACACGTTCTCTCTTCCTCACTTCACACTTCCCAGTCTCCCAAAGGTATAGACAGACCTTTCCCACTTCTGGAAATTTAGGTGGAAGGTGTTGTATATGCAAAGTGTTACTTATAAAAGAAAAATACGGTGATTCACTTTCTGGAAGTAGAAGGAAGCACTTTTGTTTGATTTTGAAACAGGTCTCGGGGTAGTGCATTTATAGGCTGATGCACACTTTCAGTCATAGTTCACAGTAGAAGAAAACACTAGAAAAACATGTCTTTCTAATATGTGGACATAAAAACTGAGAGTTCAGTTTAAAAGGTGTACGTAGTTATTTGACCTTTCTATTTTGATGATAGCGTATTTGAAATTGTTAAATGGAGTGACATTTGCGTTTAGCTTTGTATTGTATCAAATATTTGTCTTGTATCAACAATAGACATAAGGCTGCTTCTCTTCAAGTTCAGGACTCTTTTAAAGCCATTTGAAGTTATTTTTTTTTTCTTTGCAGTAGAAAGATAGCTATGTCACAAGCTTCTTCCTTTTTTTTTTTCCTTGAAGATCTTTTCGAGTAAACAGAATGTTTTCCTGGATACCAGGCTAAAATTTTACTTTGATTATATGATGAGGTTTTTTTTAAGCCACTGAACAAAAACATACCTTCACAGTTTTGGGTGTGAAGCATATATTTGTTGTTGGCAGATGTAGTAAATGACTAAACTTAATACTTGGTGCCTAGTGAACTGTAAAGTTCTCAGAGTCTTTCCTGGATATCCCTAAGCTCTAAGACAATTTGCTTTGCTCAAAGGTAGTGAGTTGTGAAAATTGTACTTGTTATCTTCCTGGAGTCTGTATTTATTTGGGGAGCTAACACTTAATTTGTGTATAGTCACACCTGCCAGAAGGACCCTCTGAAACTCACACCACCCCAAAACAAAGCGTATTTGAAAGCCTTCCAGAGTTTGGCCAAGGACCCCATCAATCATGGGAATGACAGTGTGTTTGGATAAGAGAGCTGACGGGCTTGCTTGGCCCTTCTGGTGTTCCCTTCCCTTCTCTCATCTTAAACCAAAGTCTTTGAAAATGCACCAGCTGTTGCTGGGGAGAGGGACCTGAAAAGTATTTTCCAACTGTTGTTTTGAGAATGGGCTAGAGATTTGAAAGGCACCATCACTAATAAAACACATGGAACATAGCCCTGTTTCATAACCAAAGAAAAGGAAAAAAGGCCAGCTATTGAGAACACTGCAATTAAAAACAAAAGCCGAAACAATAGCTTTGGGCAAATGTGATGTTGTCACCAAACATCCTGCTTTGCAAGCAGTCCACACGGAGTCGGACAGTAACGAGAAAGGTCCCAAACCAGAGAAAAGGCTGAGCAAAGGGTGCTGCTCTGGCTGGGATAGCCCCAGTCTGCCTCCAGTGAGCAGGCTGGAGCGAGGAGGGGAGGGAGAAACAGTGTTGACACAGAGATCCTACCATAGCATTTTCACAGTAGCTTGCCATAGGGAAGTGGAAGACAGCTTCCAAGAAATATCTCGCTCTCTGGGTGGGCCAGCCTAGCACCACACATAAGTTTATTGCACAGGACTGCAAAGTTCAAAGGAAGCTCTGGGAAAGGGGAACTGTGACTCGCAGTGCTGAGCCCAATCTGCTGCACCACACATGGCTAAAGTACACACTATCAGTAATCAAGGGAAGGACCTCCCTGAAGCACAAATGGCAGCGGGGGTACCCTTCTATAAATATCCTGAGAAATGGCAGAGTTTCCCTTTCCAGTTGCCCGAGTGACTCCACCTCCTTTGATAGTTTGCAAATGTTCCCTTGGTTTTAGTAGTTACCACTGTCGCGTGTGCTGTAGATCAAAAACAAGTGCATGGGAAAAGGCAGCTAGGCACAATAGGCATGGGTTGAATTGCATACAGTAAGAACTGGTTTTGGGGTTGTGGTTGTGTCCTTCCCTTTTTTTCCATCCTCCTAATCCCTTTCCTGTTTCAGTTATGTTCTGATTTCCTATACTCAGTCAAAGCAACCTAATGTCAGCTACGGCTCTCAGCCCCAAGGAATTAAAACCATACCCACAAATTAGTAAAGGGCAGTTTCAGCCTGGCCCTTTTTGTCCTGCTGCAGACAGCAGGGAATTAGATTCCAACAACAGCCTCCAAGCCAACTCAATACCACCCAAAAACCTTGTTGGCATTCAAGCAATCTTCGTAGGCCTGCATATTCAATTCTGAGGTCTGGGTTTGGATGATGAAGACCAGAGTCCATAGGAGAATTTGCCTTGATACCCTTCCACTAACCATTAGAAAATCTGGTTTAGACTTCACAGAATTCTGTGAACTCAAATCTATTTAAAATGAGGCAAAGCACAAATAAAGCATGAAATATGAAACAGGTTCACCTAAATATGTACTTTGGCTCTTTAGAAGAAGAGAGAGCAAGAGGTTCCCCTGGAAAATAGCACCTTTGTTCCTTAATGTAAAGACAGGTAGGAAAATTCAGTATCAACTTTAAATCAGATGGCTTGCATTAGAAATCAGAAAAAAAGAAAAAAAAAAATGCTTTCTTGTTGTTCATGTGCCTGGAAATGGATCTGCTAATAGGTAGAAGTTACTTTACAAACAGCTGTAGTAACTGGCCTGTTGTATAATATATGGCAAGAATATTGGCATTTTTGCCAGTGTGACTACCTGAAACTTAACACGGAAGAATCACTTCTGGAAGTAGTGTTCAGGTCTTATACAATCCTAAGAGTTGACATCTACCTGAAAGAAAAAGGGAGCCACTTAGTACTATAAGTGGCATGAGTCTCCTGTGATGAGGATTTAAACCATTTAAAAGGCCTGTGATGGCTATGAGAAAAGTTTGTATTGTGGGAGATGGCTGGCTACTTCCTCCCATTCTAGGTCAGATTTAAACAGTAGTAGTAAACTGTGCTGTAGTAAACTGCAGTGTACTAAACTGTACTTTAGACCACCGCAGGTCATGCAATGCATCCTGTTAATTTTAAATAGTTTGAGGGATGGACTCAGTTTGGAGTCATATTGCATTTCTGCAGGAGAAAGGAGGGAAGAGAACACACCTTCATGGAAAGCTCCCATAAAATGTAATAAAGGTCTTTCTGAATTATCATCTAGTAACAGGGGGTTATATCCTTGCTACAGAATAGGAAGATTCAGGAGTCTTATGGAAAGATATTATCCCTTTCCTTATATCATGTTACTACAGGACCAAGGTCCTACTCAGCATAACAGATTGTTTCTGTCATGGGAAATTAGGTGGAAGAGTTGGGTGGTTTCTCAGACCAGAAACTGCTCCACAGGTTTGGATAACATCTGAAATCTGAAAGGGCTGCTTCTTCTGCATGGGGCAAAAATGCAAATAGAACTTCCTGAAGATAGCTTTACTTCTGAAATTTTGGGGACAAGCAGTGGACGGTCACAAGGACCACAGTTAGCAAGTGAGATTTCCAGTATTAATAACTTAACAACAACAGTCTTCTCATGCCTTCTGCCTGCCATGCCAATGTGAGGTCCTGCAAGAGCAGAAAAGGTGATTTCAGGCTGACCTTGAATCTACCTCTGAATCCAAGCTCAAATTTTGCCTAAATTATTATCCTGAACCCACTCCAAGCCTGCCTATTTGGGCCCCGTGTCTTCCACATGGTATGTGTATGTGGTAGATTGTTAGGTAGAAGCAGCGATAAAAATAGACCTCTTAAATATCCCTTCATTTGGTACATCCTACTGAACAATCACATGGACATATTAAAGTTATTACAGAAGATATTATATACTTGCACAATAAAAACTACTTACACAAAGCATAAGTTAAATACTCTTTATTACTACTCTTTGAGCAAGATTTCTAACAAAGCCAAAGCCTTTTCTCATACCCACAAATCTCCTTTCATATTTAGCAGAAAAAAGTAAGTGACAGATGCCAGATATTTCTTCCTAGGAAAATAGTTCTCCTTGGCTCTGGTTTTACCCTCAAGCTGTAATACTTAGAGGCACAATTACAAACTCAATCCATTGCCATGCTTTATCTTTGCCAGAATTATCTATGCTAATACTGTAATTTAATCAGGGTTATATGGTTGCCAAAAAGTAATTTTTCAAATATATTCAGAAGACAGCTTTGATAATATGAACACTAACTGCCCAAGTGTCTCTTCTACGTAGCTCACAAAAATTTCAGGCTAACATGTAACTTTTTAGAGGACTTTTATTCCTCCATTACAAGAATGTGATTCTCCTCATATTAGAGCACATCTTAATGTACACATTTCATGCATACGTCCAAGGTACAATTTCTTTATTGTCCACTATAGAAATTAACACAACTTTTAGGCAGGCTTCTCAAAGCATAACGAGCGTCTATGTATGTACTCAAAATACGTTTTGCCGAACAAAGCTGAAGTAGAGACAAGAAACATCTTTAAATACTGCATGTTGCTTAAAATTATGCACCCTGTTAGGTTTGTTGAATTTGATGGGATACTCTCAAAATCAGATGGCCTGTAAATGTTTGTTGGATAAGGAACTTTCACTTCATACTTAAAATAATGTGCCTCCAAAACTTCCAAGGTTTTGGTTGCACTTATACTTTTCAAATAAATTTGGCCAGGGTTATTTCTGGTGTATTTCTAGCTGGCCCATGGCCTTGAAAGAAAAACTGTAAAGGAACTGAAATTCTGTAATCATTTCCCCCTGCTTTTATATCATTTCAGTACTTAAAAAAGATAGAGTTGATAAAAACATTGAGGCCTTCTAAGGTTTCCTGCAGACATACTTTACAGGTTTGATCATGATGTATTTTTCAGGTACAGTTACTCTTTTCCTCAATGACTCTGATGTTATCTTCATTCTGTTCTGGACTCTTGTCGCTGAGGAATGAACTATCAGTTGATCTCCTTGCAAGAATTACATGCTCTGTCTTTCCATGAAGTGAACCCGGTTATGACTTATACCTTGTGAATGACCTTCTAACATGGAAACAGCATGTGGGAAGCAAATGGAATTAAAAGGGTTATCTTCAATTAATGCTAATAAAAGAAAATAAATTAGATGCACCAACTGCTGCAGTCAACCCATCTTAACTCTAACTTTACCATCTAGCAGGACTTTTTTTCAGGAAGTCATTGTAGTTGGAAAATCTAATTTCCCGTTGAAAAAAAGTATAAATATATAAAGAAGATGTTAACTGAGCCACAAAATCTAGATCAAGAAGAAAAAGAATCAAGCTGCAGAAAACCTATTTACTTGATGATTGGGTATAGGTGTTTTGTTGTGATGGTACTATTCTGACCTCAGGATGGATTGCACTGACACAAGTGAAACTGGTTTACACTCATTGGTCAGATGGGAAGAAGAGAAAAAAATGAGATACACGGAGAACTATTTTTTAAATTCTTTTCACTTCTACAATTTACAATATGTTTAGAAATTCAGGAAGAATTTATCCTATTTCTATTTTGCCCATGAACCTCTTCTGTCTTTTCTTAAAATGTGTTATTTTCTTCATACTCTGCCAAGAGCACTTCAGAACAGCAATGGACACCCCGGTCATAGTGCATTAACACTGGCATTTCATATGAACAGTACAGAATAGTGTAGGGGAGGGTGCAGATGTGATTTGAGGCAGGACACAGGAGTCATATACAGAGTCCAGATACCTCTGCGACAAATGCAGAGGGAACAGCACAAGTTCATGTTCACCACTTTGGGCTCAGGTCACTCCCTTTTGGCTGTATGCCACCTCAGGCCACTCAGTCCTTTTTCAGCTCTTCCCTCCTGCTTTCTGTTTGTCATGTTGTTCACTGGATGACAGTGCTTTAACACCATTTTGTTTTAGGAAAATGCAGAAAAATATTATTAAGGAAAGCGGTGCACGCTCCTTTGCTTCCTGCTGTCAACCTCTTTCTAGAGCATGTCCAAGCACTGGGCTCGGCAACGGGACTGACTCTTGGGAATTGCCTGGCCTGTGATAGCCTGGAGGAAGCATAGGTGCTTTAGTCTCTTCTGACTTTCAAAAATCTGGATTTATTAATTAAAAGAAGAATAGTGCCTTTGTTATCACTTTGTTTGGAGTAACAGCCCTTTCTGTCCTTCATGCAACCCCTTGGGATTGTTGGGAGGCCCCTGGATGAGGATTGCTAGATAAGCAGTAATTATCCTTGTTATGATGATCATACAACTGCAGCCTCAGTAGCTGTTAATGTCTTCTATGAAATTCCTGCCACAGTGTTTTAAAATGCATATAGATTTCTCCCTTGGCACATCATCCTTAATTGGGTAAGATGTGCATGATAACTGCAAACTTGTGGTGATTCTTCTGTACCGTTCATGCACGTGTTGCCAAGTACACAACTTGCCATGACAGAACTTAGTGCTTCTGAGTCATGAAAAAGAAATCTCATTGAAAACAAACAAAATCAGCCTCAAGTATGTTCACATGAACTTGGTTTTACTTGTATCATCACTACTACTACTACTACTACTATAAGACACTGACTCCCAAATTATTATTATTATTATTATTATTATTATTATTATTATTATATTCTGACAATGATGAGAAAGATGATTTTTGTGGACACCATCAAGAGAGTTGTTGCAGCCATACCCCCCTGGGCCGTAATTTTCTGAGACTTGAAAAACCAAGCAGCCTGAGATTGCTCAGCACTTAGTCCTTCATGAAATAATATTACACAGTTGTGCTTGGGAGCTGATTATCCACTTGGTTCTTTTCTTCCTTTCTACATAGCTTTAGGATAATTTCCTGCCAGAGGTCCTGGTTTTCTTTCTGATAAGTCATAAGCTACTAGCCTGACTGCATGCTAAAATTAAATGCCTCTTTGCACTTGGGGCAAGAGCTGGGGATGTTCTCTCGGTCAAATTACAGTTTGAAAAATTACATCCTACCTTCTTAAATTCCAGCCGTACATTCAGCTGGATACAGTACTTATCACTTTCCAGCTTAAAATGTAACAATGCGGGGTGCTTTTAAGCAGCTGCTGCTCTCCACTCTCCCTCCCCTCCAGGTGGCTGCACTTCGCTGATGGGTAAAGTGATTTCTGTTTACAGAAAAAGCAGCTTTTATAGTTTGTAAATGGGTTTAGGGTCCTTTGGGAGGAAAGGCATGGTGCAGGAATGTAAGCTATTCTGATTCTTGTTAAGTGAGGGGGACAAAACCCCATAGGAATTAGACCAAAACTAAACTCCTGTAAAAACCTCCAGGTGTGCAATCTCTCAGAGTAGAAACACTGGGCCAATAAAATGATCAGTTGTGGTTTTAATTGAAAGCTTTAAAGAAAAAAAAAAGGGGGAGGGGGAAAGTTAGCAGTGAATAATATGGGATTTTTCAGGGTGAGGGAGGAGCAGGCTGGTTGATAAATAAAAGGTCCCACCATCAAATATGTATACAAAAGCGAGAAACTTGTCTAAAGTGCTGATGACATGACTAGAAACATTCCCACTTCTCAGTCAGAAGTCAGTTTTCTGCAAGCTCACATGGACTGCACTACACCATGTTTTCTTTGTAGCACCAAGGAGGGATCCATTAAATTGTGATCCAAAGGGATTTGTTGTGCTGAAGATGTTAATCAATGTCTGATTAACTATGCATGCAAACACAGACAGCCCCCATGGCTGCTGGCTTTGGGCTTTAAACTCAGCCCAGCACCACTGGCAAGCTTTAAATCCTGTCAGCAGCACTCTGAAGTCTCTCTGAGACACAGCCAAGATGCAGACAGCACGTTGGGAACATGACCAAGCGGGAACTAGACTCTTCTTTCAGTACAAAATGTTTTCTTCAATTAAAACAAACAAAAAAAAAGATCTGGGATTTGAATAAACTTGTTAGATTTTGATCTGCAAGCTTATGTCATTTTTTTCCGTGCTTCCCCTCAGAGAAATGGATTCCACAATTTATATAAAAAAGTTCGATTTTCTTGTGAAAACATTGACATTGACAGCACATCCCAGAATCCTCCCACATGCCCCCTTGGCCGCTCCATGGCTGGCAGGACGGGCATCGCCGTGGCCGGAGCCTGCCGGGACCATGGGGACGGTGGGAAGCTGCACGGGCGGATTCGCACGCAGCAGAGACTCGCCGTGTGCTGACGAAGGCTGGGAACAGCACAGCGTGAAGCCCCTTCCCTGCCACCCTAAGGCCCACGGTGTGGACCACACTTTACACATCTTCAGTGGGTTCAGAATGAGGAGATGTTGTGTGGATTGGGTTTAATACGAGTAGTTACCAGTGGGGTCTGAAAAGGACTTAAATTAGTGTTGCACAGCTACCAGGGCATTTTCAAGACTGAAAGCACACACGCATTCTTTTTTGATACACTTGTCTCAGTCTGCTTGAAATATATTAGCACGCTGCTCCCTAAAGGGATCCGACTCAAGTTTATGTGGGAATTAGCTCCGGTTACTGCTCCTAGCTGTAGGTTACCACCCTCGCCGCAGAGGTCAGACTGAATGATCTAACCTGCTTCTCGGCTGCCGTTGTTTGCAATCCAGCTATCGGCGTTCAGTGCAATAAGCTCATTAATTGGGTTTGCAGGGACACAGTGGGATGTGAACCATGGTGGTTCACACACCTCGCTCAGCTCCTTCGCAGCAGGGCTGGCAGCGGGCAGGTGAGACACAGGGGTGTCAGCGGGGCCGTATCGTGCCACTGTGAAATCAGGGAAAGGAGCATGAACCGGGGTGCAGCAGGGATCTGCAGGGGAGAGCTGGGCCCCAAAGACGGTCACCGCTCAGTCCCACAACACTCCTGAGCTACTCTAACTAGAGCTGTAAATGCAGAAGAGAGAACTGAGATCAATCCCACTCTAATGACAAGTTCTCACAGGTGTGTCTGAGCCTGGCTTTGAGGCAACATTTAGGCGGCTCAGTGCCATCCTGGAGGAAGAGAACCTGAAACCAATCATTTGGGAGCAGTTCAGAGGGCAAGTGCAGCTAACAAAAAATTTGGCAAGTTTGCAAGGAGATGTGCAATTGGATGGTTAGAAGAGCAAATGCTGTTCATCTGGATGTGTGATGTTTAGCAGTGTTTATTAACTGTACAAGATTGGGTCAAGGATGAAAAAAGAGCTAATTGTCTGAATTATTTGACCTGCCCCTAGCAAAGCTTGTAGCAGCGTGCAGACTTTCTGTTTTGTGACAGCTCACTGTAGCCTTCGGAGTCCCATGCTAGCCAGGTACAGCTAAACTATGACCTGGTGTTGATGCAATATTGAGCCATCCCCAAAAGGTCCCTTGCCTTAGAGGATGCAGGAAAGAAGGAGGTGAAACTTAACACGCAGCCTTCATGTCTGCAGGGGATTTCCACACCAGCCAAGTCCCCAGGAAAGGTCTTGAAAAAGGCTGCCACTATCTGAGCAGTAACGGCAGTACCCTGACCTCATGCTAGGCAGGTACCCTCAGAATTTGGTTTGAAGCAAATGCAATTAGGAAAAGAAATTTAAAGGAAAAATTGACCAGTGGTAGTTCAAGCAAAATTTGGTTTTGCTTGCTATTTTCATGTAAGACATAATTGTAACACTGCCATTCCTTACGTCCTCTACAGAGACTAGATCTGATTCGGTATAAGGAGTCATAACCCTAAAAGCCAAAGCTAACCAGGACCAGATTAGCCAAGAACTAAGCCTAGGTGGCATTATTTCAAGGGGGACTTCTTTTTCCTACAGATAATTCAGCTCTGGGTTGACAACTCACTGCTCCAAGATGAATGTGTTAAACAGTGCCAAAGCAGAAGAGAATAATGAGAAATTCTACTCACATGGAAGCACTGGCTCTGAGATTCCGAAAGCAATTTTTTTTCTATTTAAAGAGGCATTTTATCACAAAATACACCTAATTTTAAAGGAAGCAAAGATGTTGTGAAAGTATTCGTGCTGCAGCGCTCTTCTCTGTGCCCAGGCTGCTACAACCCAACTCGTCTAATGCTAAGAGCCCCTTGCAGCACCCTGGGTTCCCTCTGTCGTGTGGGCATCACTCAGAGGGGAACTCCTGCGCTGTGCTGGGATGGGGATAATGCCGGTTTGATCCCAAAGGCAAGTGGCAAAGGGCCATGGGATCTACTCTGGTGCTGCTGACCAAATGCCAGCTGGTGCGCAGCTTTGCCCCTCCCCGCCTGAAATGCTTGTATCTCAAACAGGGATAGCAAGTGCTTCTCTACCACGTTGAAGCCTTGCAGGTTTTTTTCAGAAAGAATCGTGAGGGCACTTAGAAAGACACTGCCAGTGTTCTGAAATGTCCTGTGTCTTTCCAGCCAGTGTAGACTTGCAGGAAGAAGCCGGGGGCTGCAGTCCTCCCACCTCCCAGCTCCCACCTCCCACCGGTCTGATGCAAGGGCTCCTGCTCGCTGTCCAACAGCATGGCCACCTCATCCTCCTCTCTTTGCACAGAGGCCGCATCTCCCTTGTTTATGGTGCTGTATAAACAATGAATAACAGTATTGGTAGGTTGGCTATAAATTAAGTGAACTATATTAAAATTGATTTTGCATTGTGGGGAAAAAGTAAATTATGAGGTGTTACAGTTGCAAACATTTTGTTTTATACGCTACTTCCAAGAAGAAAAATATTACGCCAAATGAAAAAGAGGTGTCAACCAATCGGATCTCCTGATGTCTGTCCCTTCCTCCAGTAGTAATAGTCCCATCGTGCTGTTTTACAAGGCAGTAAGCCAGTCATCAAGTGGAGAAACTACCAGACTAAAGTTCTTCTGGTTTATGCCAGGGAGGGAACCAAATTATGGCCTTGTAAAACAGTGTGATAGTGCTATTATTGTGCTGGTGCTACAAACTGCTTAAAACAGAGTTTTGAATAAGTTTTTCAAAATATTCTCAGGAGCTGATCAGGAGAGAGAGTTTGTGACGCTGAGTACTGTAAAGCAGAGCAGAAGGCCTCAGGGCAACGTATGTCTGCTCAGGAAAGGTGTCCACGAACTGGGACCTAGTGCAGTGTTGCACACCGTTCCTCGTGTTGGGCTGGACGAGTATCAGACTGGGGCTTGCCAACCTTTCCCGTGGGAGTTTTCAGACCTTTCTCATCTTCAGGCAGAACAGGAAATAGACATTTTGTGAGAAAAACTGTTATCTCAACTTTACAAGGATGAGCTAGGGTGTCAACATCAAAGACAGTTTAGCTAACCGTTTTTGAGTACCGCTACAAAAAGTCCTGCCTTGCCTTTTGTAGTCTGCCCAGGCCTCCCTACAACATTAATGCTGAAAGGAGACATTTTCCTGAAGCACACTAAGTTGCTAACAATGATAAAAGCACATATGAAGTCCCTAGCCCAGAGATAAAGATGGTGGTTTAGCACAAACCCCAAGAGCAGTATCTGAAACTAACTAGGGTGGGGGAGTAGAGCGGTGATAGCTCAGGGGACTTCTACTCAAAGCTCTGTTGGAGAAAAAAATGAAGTTTCAACTAAAAAAATGTCTGCTTCTAGCAGAAAATGTTGAATTTTTGTTAGAAATAATAAAAATGTCTGCCTGACAAACCAAAACATCTGGGTTGACAAGAAGTATTCCCATTTTGGAGATGCTGTTGACAACACAAGGGCAGAAATGTGGTTGTCTCATGGCCCATGGGGCAGGACTCCCCAGCCATGTTTTGTGTCCCCTGACACACCGTAGCCAGGGATTTTTAGTGCTCATATTGTGATTCTGCAGGAAAGAAGGCTGGGACACAGGAGGGAAAACATGGCTCACAGAGGGAGCCTGTGCTCAGGTGAGAAGTCCTTGCTAGCACTGGCAAGTCAGTGGAAAATGCGGAATGGCAGCTCACCAGTTACCCAGACAGAGACCTGCAAATGGCACCCAGGTACCCCTTGAAATGCATCAGGCACATGCACTTCTCCAAAGCCTGGAGGCGAGGGACAGGACCGACTGGAGCTGTTCAGGTTATAAGTTAGCACTAACTTATTTCCTTAACCTTTGAAAGATCTAGATGGCAAAAGAACTACAAAAAAATAAATTAAGAAATAAATCACAATCCTTGTCTGTGGAATCTGTACTTTCATCCATGACTTGTACTCTTGTGGGCAAGCAAGAACACACTGAGAGCGAACTGGCACTGAAGCAGAGGGGAAGGCAGATTTAACTTGTCTAATATTTGTAAATACACCAGAGAGGAAATCTCATTGCATTTAATTCCAGGCTCTGCTTGTTTGCTGCCTCCAGTAAATTAAATTTCCAGATGAAATTACCAGTGGGCATATGTGAGATTTTTTTAATGACATCATTGCATAAGGAATCTGGCAGAGCTTCAAATAAAATAAACAATACACAAGGAAATCTCTTCATTTTAATAGCTCGGATGCATCCATTGATGATGATAGGGAAAGCAATGCTCTGATGCTTAGAAGCTCAGCAACACTGTTCGAAAAGAAGGCATAAACAAGGCCTACTCACATTGTCCAAAAAAGGGTAAGCATGGACTAAGAAGCGGGATTTTGTTCAAGGCTTCAGTGTAATTATGTATTTTACATCTCTTTCAACGCAACACTTTGTTTAAGTATGGGAATGTTCTAGCAGACTTATAATAATATTTCCATACTGTACATTTATTGTAGCTACTGATTAAGTCAAATTGCTAGCACATGAAGTCATGTGGAAAGAGGGATTTAAGACATAACATTTGCAGGATGCAAACATGAGAAGTGAAGACTTTTTCATCAAGCTCTGGTTCACAGTCAAAGCAAAATTCCAATGACTCTGTAGAGGTGAACTAAAGGGAGGAGGATTACTATCAATTTGAAAATTATTTTACGTTCAATTTCTTAGCAAATTATAACTCTTGCCAGGCTGACTGTGGCATATTTATGTGTTGCTACTCATATGAAAACAATAAAAGCATATTAGGAAGCTAAACTTTAAAAGCTCTAAAAAAAGAGAAAGCAAAAGAAGCATTACTGCAACCAATCTTTTAATAATTACCAAAGTGCTGTTATTCTCTAACAATGATCCATGTAGAGATTCCATACTAAAATTTTCTGCAAAAAATTGTAAACCACAAAGTAATTAAGCAAAAAGAAATAGTTGGGGTGTGAAGGAAACTTCAGTGATGTCTTTTCCTCTTGAAGACACATGTGTGCATGCCACAAATACTATTTTCACCTTGATTCATTCTTCAGTTACGCTACATTCGGATCACATTTCTGTGCCGATTTTTGAATCTTAACGTTTCCTTAGTCAGTGTTCACTGCACACAGCCGTATTTCACAAGGTAACTAGGCATAAAACTGCAAGCTTTACTGCTCAGTATCCAACTTCTCCTCAGCTATTTTCACCTCCCCTTTGGAGGTGAATCGGCGCCCAAATCCTGGGAGCGGGCACAGGAGGAAGGCTGCTCCCAGCCCTGCCAGCCACACAGCCGCTGTATCTGCTGTCAGCACAGCAGCTTCTCCCAGGGGGTCTTGTTCCCCAGGCCAGCCAGAAACCTGCCCTCCGCAAACGCTATTACTAGGCTGGGCAACAGCAAAACAAGCTTCAGCCAGGTGAAGAGGAAAGGAAGTGCGGGAAATATTGCTGGATTTTAGGAGAGGCAGGAGGAAAGGCAAACTATGGGAGCTACATATTTATGTGTGTATATACACATATGCACATTTTGCAAAGGAAGCGAGACTTGTGTAACTGATAGAGTTAAAATATTGGCAGTGTATCCCTGTTGGGGAACAACAGCTGTAGCAACACCAAGAGAAACAACAGCAGCCACCCTCTTGCATAGCACCTGGGGTGGTCAGTAGTCAGACATTTCTCCTGTTCATCTCATTACAGCGTGACCAAAATATGTAGCTGTAAGAAGGCCCTTTCCACTCCCTGGTGCATATTATTTGCTATTTCGTACAGCAAAAGGGGGAGGCAATAACAGCTGCAAGAGCAATAGCTAAGTGTGAGGGTGAAATCGAGTTTCTGAGAGGTGAGTCGCTGTCTCTGGCAATACTGCAGTGTTCCAGCATGGACTAATGTAGGAGTGAAAGGACTGTGTATTGCAGGGGCAAATAGAGGTTAATTACAGAAAAGGAAGCCAACTTACTGAGAAGACAGCAGTCAAAAAGAAATTGGAGACTCCCCACCACTCCCACAGTCCTGCTCTGGTAGGACAAGAGTTACTGAGATCCTTGAGCCACACCAGCTGGAAACCTCAAACAAGGCACACAAAAGAAACAAGAAATAAAGGAGGACAAAGGTCTACCTGCCTTCTTCTGATCCAAGCAGCATCACACGAAGTGTCACCTGCCTACTTTGGGCAGCTCGGGAGGGAGTAGGCAGGTACCCCCCAGACCCACTGACGTTTTCAGGTCTTTATTTCAGGAAGGATACCTTGGAGTCCTGCCTTCCTCCATTTCGGTGTGCCTCTTCCTTTTCTCTCCCTAGCCTGACAAAATTCTTCTTCCATTTTAGCAGGAGTTACACACTAAAGGATCATGATGTATCTCAAAAGCCAAATCATATTTTCCTTGCAAAATAAAAAAATGTGTGCTCTTTCCCACTACGTTAGTGGATTTACTGACTGAGAATAGGGGTGGAGATTATATGCTGATGGATGTGACAGGCCTAGGAGACTTGAATTTTAATGTTGTATTTTCATTAGCCTAGCACCATCAGTCTTAGAAAGCCCAGTTGTTGCTCAGGTGTTGTCCCATGTTCATCCTTCCTTCCTCTACTTGTGCAAGAACGGAGACTCGCTTAATCAAAACTGACCTGGTAAGTGCATGTATTACTGGGCACACTTCCCTGCTGTTCACTTCTGAAACCAGCTCTGCTCCGAGTAACCTTCACAAGCCACTTCCCCGGACCATGCTGCAATTTCCCCACCTGTACAATGACTTCTTTGTGAACTACCTCAATGTCTACTGTATCACAGCTAGGTATTTATAGTATTACAGTTGATTTGTTTTCAGATGGAATGACTCCATTTTAGACAGCATTTCTTCAAAGCATTGATGTATTTTTCCTTTTTATCCCTGGAACGTATAAGCACAGTGCATTGCAAATTTAAAAAATCCCAGAGTAATTTTATTAGCTGCTGAAATACATTAGTGTTCCTGGACTTTGAACTAGGAATAACGATAATAGCCTTTCCTGAGAGCAGAATTTTTTCCCAACAGTTTTTTTTCTCATGGTAGATTAAATTATCTTTGTATTGCTTTAGCTTTAGTGGTACATAAATAGTTCTTTCTTAGTCTGCCTTTATGTGAGGACAGTAAATACGGTTCGCTTTTTGATCTGAGTTACTTATTGCACAGTCATGGTTAGCCAGATGATGGCTGTTGTTGGGCAAGCTCAAGAAAAAATCCAAGCCTGTGATCTTTCCTGTCACTTAAAAGGCCTAATTTTTTATGGCAGCTGTTATACCTGGAAGGTCTGTAAGGAATCATGGAGAGCCACAGGGAACCGGGGTTGGAGAAATCACTGATGACTTTGCCTACGCTTCTTGGTTCTGCCAGTGCTCTGCATAAAGCCTTTGTGGAGAGCATTCACTGTCTGCGGTCACCCAGCCCTGGTGCCACTGTACCGGCATTTATGGAGAGCAAAGTGATGGTAACATAGGGCAGATCTTCCTTCACACACCTCCCTATGCTTAATGCCAATGCACTGAATAGCTTTTACTTCTGTTGACTTTGAAGGAAACTCAGTTGTTCTCAGTGCACTGAAAAGCAGGGTTTTAATTGTACAAACTCCTTGCCCAACCTGAGGTGATATACACCACCCTGGTTAAATGTCTGTGCAGTTTGGAAAGAGACTGCTGGGTCCATGCGTACTTTGTTCCCTGGGATTGCAACTCTTTTGTATGGTACTGTCACACAGGGGCTTACCCAAACCTCCATATTTAAAAGCAAGATGCAATTCTTCTAGCGCTGGTGAGAGTGAGTTCTGAGCTGCATACGCCACAGCCAAGTGCACAGAAGACTTTTGATTCCATAAGCATTCAAGTGCTTGTTTAAAATTCTTCCCTCCCTCTCACAAAGGGTAAGAAGTTGTTCTTCTTAAGCTTGAACATTCAATATTTGCGGGCAGCAAACAACAAAGGTTCACAGACATTTGGAATTAAATTCAGTTGGAATCTGACCAAACAGCAACAGAGAAAAATACCTCAGTTAGTTTCACAGATCTAATTCTTACAGAGATTATAAAGACCCAAATACATAAATTCAGAATTAAGAAAAGTCTGTGCTTAAACATTTATGAGAAGATTAAATAATGCTTCTTTAGAAATGCATCCATCATTCCTGAGGGTACAAATCGCTGTTTTCCTAGACAATTATTACACATATTACACATATTACATACAGCTATTGTGGCTGAACAATCAGGGGCCAGATAAGAAAGCAGAAAAAAAGAGAAGAGAGAGGAACAATGACAGCCAGGATTTTTAAAAAACAACATAATTGTTACTACTTCTAAATTGATTTGAAGGTGTATGTAATCACTATTCTCAACATTGACCAAAATTAGGATTAACAGGAAGCTACACTGAAAAAAAATATCTCTCAGCACCATATCTGGAAAGCTAAAGAACTTCCTAGTGGTCAGTAGACCATGTTTAAGTAGTCCTAGCTCTTATGGAAATATTGATAATGCCTGTAGGATTTTATCACAGGCTTCCTGTGATTTGAATTCAGAAATTTAGAATTCTGAAGACCAGGAGCTAAGCATCGGTTTCGTGAGCCGCCTCCCCATAGCAGCTGGTGGGAAGAAAACTGCCCACTGAGATGCAACTGCAATACGCTTGGGTAGCCCTGTCTGCAACAACCTGGACACTTTGGTCACTGTTTGGCCTATCAGTTAGTCAAACAAAAAAAATTGTACAGAGGCAAGAGGCTGAAATTTGTCTTGTCATCTGCACGTTGAACAGTGTTCAGATGCGTTCATAGGGTCCTACTCCGTCAACAGTGGTGGGGAGCAGCGTGGCTGGGTGTAAACTCAGGAAAGTCCTTACCCATATGAAGAAACTTTAACATCTGCTTAGTCCCTAGGAAGCTAAAGGAACCACTTGGGAGTTTAAAGTATGCAGGAAAGTCCCCTGTTAATCCGTGAGAGTAGAATTTCTAGGATGAAACCCTGCCGCTGGGCCTTCATCATATAGAACCGAATACTGGAAGTTCACATTCATGTTGATTTTCTTTTTTGTTTTTACAGTCATATACTGTTTGTGAGTCTTCAGTGTCACATTTTAAAGCTTGGTCAGATTCATTTTCAGTCTTACAAGATGCAGTTTTTCAGATGGAGATGTATTTTTTGTGCCCTTATTTTGCGCTTAGCATTCAAAGGCAAGCTAATAGGAAATCCTTTGAACATTTACTCTCCCTCTGAATAAAAGACAGTGAAAGTGCAAGTTCTAAATGGTCCTGAATTTGAAACAAGACTTCAGTTCTGTAGCTGAAGACCATCTGGACATGAGTCACATGGTGAACAGCAACAGGAAAAACATAAACAAAAACTACCCTAAAAGCCCTGTATTTCCTCATCTTCTCCAGCTTTACCTGGCTGTGGCTCCAGCCTTCCCATCTTCCTGATTAAAGACTTTATTCAAAGCCTTCTCTGAGGCAGATGGAAATAATTCTGTTGTTCCAATGATTTCAGCAGGTGCTGGATCACACATGAAGACTGTGTGATTCACAGAATTCACACATGAATATTTTTTAGTAATTATGCAGAGACTACACAATTGTTATCAAATCAGTTGGGTCACTAGTGCATTTTCAGGTATTTTAAATCTTGCTTTTATCTTTTTAGAGTTGCTGATGCATGATTTTATCCAGATCCTTAGGATATTTGGAACCTCTTTCTTAAAGCCTCAAGCAGCTAAATTGCCGAATCAAGTTTTTTTGTGGCTTGTGTCTGGATTTCCTAACTAAAGTTTGAAAACTGGTGCAGTCATAAGCCTCAAACAAAGCAAGAAAAATAAAAGGATGTGACTTTCACTATTACATATTTTTTAACTGTTGATTTAAGGTAGTTTCATGAATTTTTGAGGCTTGATTGATTATCATTTAATTTTTGGAACTGGCAAACCCCATAATTTCTTAGCTAAACTTCTGTTGTCTAGTCCTCGGCATTACTAGTAATAAGTGTTCCCTAACTACTCACTCCAAAAACATCATGCCTAGTGTCTTTTCTGCTAATATTAAGCATCTGCATCTCTTCTTCACATCTTCTCAAGGTGGCTTTCAAACTGGGCACTGAATGCTCACCTCCTAGCTCTGTCATGTAAGCAGCAGAAGCTATAGGTGTTAAGCACTTCTGAAATGATGGTGTATCGATGCACATGCAATTCAGAATACAGTGTTAACCAATGCAGGGAACACTTGCAGAAGGAGAGTTAAAAAAAAAAAAAAAAAAAGAGAGAAAAATATAACAATTCGCAGTAACTGCCTGACCACAAGACATTTTACATTGCAAGCCTGTAATGGAGAAACAAGACTCTGTCTGCCACCATCTCCCAGCATCATAGATGAAACGTTAAAGTTAGGAGCAGTGGACAGTGGAGGGTTACAGATGTACGAAATTGGGTTTATTAAACTGTCACAGAGTATTTATACAGGATGTGAGGGGAAAACAAGATCTAGTATGTAATGTCACAATGGTCACAATGGATGCACTGCTTGCACAGCAGAAATTGGCCAATTCAGATAATATTTTATTTATCAGTCATATATCACAGCCATTTCAGCATCTCCCAGTAACATAAAGGGCTCTGTTCTCATCTCCCTCATAAAAATTCACCACAGAAGTAGATGCAGAAACAGCATGTGTCTTTTCTGCTCAGCCAGTAATAGATTACATATGGGAAGACAAACCGCTTTTATTTTTGCGACTTTCATTAAAATAATGTGATGCTCAAAAAAGGTATTCCTGAAGGTCATTGAATAAACAGCAAGCATTCTATGTTATTGCCTTGCCAGTGAGATTTAAAGTCTACCAAGCTTCTTTGGGAGGCTCAGTGCAATTTTTACCTCCATCTGCATGGCTACTGGAGAGGGCGTCTGTTTAACATCCCATGCAGAACCATTACCTTTAAAAGAAAATGACCTGTCTACAGCTACGCTTCAGTGTCAGTAAAGATATGAGCCCAGCTTCTAACGTACAACCTCAGCTATATTGCCAGGTGGCCCAGAGTACCTTGCACGAGCACATTCCCATGTTTAAAGGGATGTTTCTTTTTCATAATGATGTAAGCGATACACTAACACAGCATCTGCCCATGCTGAGGCTGAGTAGAGGACAGTCTCACTGAGACAAACACAGCAGGAAACTCCATCAGTGGGCACATTAACACAGGAGGATTGGTTTGAGTCTGTAACGAAGAGGCGGCACACCTGGTCTGTGAGGCTTTACACACTGCCATAACAGGTAAGTTAAGATCCTCTGGAGCAAAACCAAGACAGCCTAACCTTTCCACACTTTCAAACCAGCTAGGAAGATTTCAGAGCTGTGGGTGTAAAGTGCATATGGAACAGAGGAAGGCATCGAGGGAACTGGGAACAAGAGACTAAGTAATTAGAAAAATATCAGAAGCAGAGACTTACGTGTGAATATTATTTTTGGAAAAAAGATTTTGTTAAAGAAATTTTTTTTTTTTATAAATGGAAAATGCTTCAAGTTCAAGCCATGCTTAAAAGCCTAACCATGAGGGACAAGAGAGCAACAGCTGCACTCAAATATTTTCTTAAGAGATGAACATTTATAATCATTCTGTGCTATATCAAAATAACATTTCTGTATATCAGCTTAGTTCACAAGTGCTTTTGAAAGGGAGTCATTGTTTGTCCTTTCCAAAGCCATTTTTAGCTGGATCCATCATTGCTCACTCTTCCCTGGTGACGCACAGTACGCTGGATCATCATAAGCTGAGTAAAATGTCCCTTTTCTGGCAGTAAAGAGGGCTTTGTCCCCTCGATATTGCCTGAAGAAGGAGAAAGTGAGGAATATGTTCTGCCTGCATTATTTCAATATTTATCCATCCTTGAAAGAAACATTCAAGTATAACATTTTAAAAATAAAATGTTCAAGATCTTGCTCATAAATACTTTATTTATGGCTTTGAAAATATAAGTTGGAATGTCAAACTGAAATATGTCCCGCACTTACAATCATAAATTACACAGCACCATAAATTTACTGGACACTTTACAAATACAGATATTTCCCCTGTTCCAAAGAATTTAAATCAGGCATGACAAACAGAAGGCATGGCAGAGGACAATAGTTCAAGATAGGAATGATGAGAAAAGAGTAAACATTGTCTGAAGTGTGATGGGTTTAAAGGAGAGAGGGAGAGAAGAGCTAAAGGTCTCCATTTAGGTGCAGGAGAGTTTTAATTTCAAATGCATCTCTGTTCCCCAAAGAAGGACAAAATACAGCTCTGGAGGTCTTCATTTACATGCTTACAGATAAGACCCCTTGCTGAGTTTTGAAGGTTTGACTGGAACTTGCTTATGTTTTGACTGTTAATGGATTATTATTCTAAGTATACTTAGAGAAGGACACTGAATTTACAAGTGGCAGCTTTTGGCTTTTTAACAAAGTTAGAAAGCTCAGCCAGAGGTGGCAGAGGGCTTTGTTTTGCTCTGTGTTCCCAACAGGGAAAGTCTGCGCCAGGCGCAGAGAGGAGCCAGGACCACGTTGCAGCGCCGACTTCACAGCAGGTACAGACAGAGTCAGCAGTCCCTGCGCAAAGACGGCTGTGCGGGAGCCCCGCTGGTGGCAGCCCCCCAAAGCTAACTCCTTGGAACTTCTGGCTGGCAGAAGCAGGGTTGGTATCACTGGACAGTATGGGTCTACCGTGGGCTGGGACCTAGCAAAGGCATGCTAGTAGACCTCAATGGATCTGCATAGGGCGGCCACTTCCATGGGTTCCTTTTCTATCAAGGAGGCAAGAATGGGGTTTTAGTGAGGTGGTGGATGAAGTTTGTTGTGGGATTAAGCGATCTGGACCTCAGAAAGTTGGTAAACAAATACTCAGAGCTCAAGGCTGAACAAACTCTATGTGCAGTGCTTTGAAACAGTCACTTCCACAAATATGAGCTCAAAGCACGGAGAGTTATCCAACTTTTCTTTGTTGGTCTTTTCATCCCTCTGCAATAATACATGAATTTCCTTTTCTTAACAAGTGCTTGGGACCGGTAAAAAGCCACAGCTAGTTCTCTACACCATAACAGCGGTGTTATAGCTAAGGTACTTCATGGGAGACATAGTCCAACTGCAGCACCAACTGCAGTTTCTTTGAGGCAGGAGCCTACTGTGATTTGAGACACCCTCAGACACCTGGAACCCTTCAAAGGGCTTTTGGGAACTCTGTAGCCATCTGGGACCACAGCTGGAGGTAAGGTGTGATACCTCACAGCACCTAAAATGACGGTAGACATCTATGTCTGAGGAACTGAATTTCTCCCATGGTGTCAAACAAAAGCAAAAGAGGGGTTAAACAAAAAATACTTTAATATATGGAACTGAAATGATACTTTACCTCAGCCATTTTTTCGTGACTACCATGAAACAGTGACAAATCTAGATGAATTCTCAAGCTACAAGATACCATGTTTATCTACTGGCAACTGCAGTTGCTGAACCTTTTGAAAGGTCTCTTGCATCATCATACCCACTTCAGCTTTAGATAAAACCGGCTTCATTTTGTTGGTCTTTGGCAGAAAGTAGAGTAGTAGAGTGATGAAAGGGATATCAAGTTGCCAGAGGTGTACAGACCATCCTGAGCCTTGGTGGTCTGACATGTCTCGGAGAGCTGCTGGACAGACATGGAGCAGGATGGGCGATAAGACATTGTGTAAGGAGCTCTGGCAATTGGTACACTTTGGCAGCAGAGAAATGTCTCACCTCTGCTGTCTGGCCGCATTTCATAGCCTGTCAGGCAGGTCAAAGCTCACCCAGAACTACTTCTTCTTCTTCCCAGAGGGACAGCTGTACACTGCCATCAGTGTGCAGAGTGGATTGGGTGTGCTCGTAGTACAGGGCACACTTACCCCTGTTGATGGCAAGACATAGCCATTGCTACTGCTGACTTGATTAAATGTCCTAGTCTGAAATCTGCATTGTAAAGGGCTCTATACTACATTGGTGGATACATACGAACGCAAACGGTTTAATTCTGCCAAGAAAGGTATGCTGAACAATTTTTTGAGAAGTACAGATCTCAGTGATACCTTGTGACTTCCAGTGGGAGACCACAGCCATTTATGGCACAGGCCCCTTTTAAAAATGACATTAAGTACGCAATTACCAGCACAACCATGAGCTCCAGTTGCAGATCCAGGCTACCTTTGCTCTCCTGAAGGGACAGAATATATTTACACCTGGTTGATGAAATCACTGTTGTCCTGAGTTACTATCTTGTTTAGATACAGAGATTATGCCTAAAGCTGTTTTAATGGTTTATCTGGGTCTCTGTCCTTTCTGTTTAGTTCTAACCAAAGATTAGGACAGACGCCTTGATCTCTCATTACTGTCTGCTGGGAATGCAAACTAGCCAATTTGCTAGAAGTCATGGGGCCAAAGCATCATGGCCCCACATACAGGTCTTTGCTAAAAACTATGGTTTTCATTTTCCTAATTGCTGGATCCAGCTGCTGGTTTCCAAAGAGATGCACCAAGGGGCCCCTGAGCAAATCAAGGAAGAACTATGCCTTATAGGAAATTCTCATCATGGATTGTACAACAAAATTTAAAAATGTGTCAGGGACAACTAAATTGCTATTCTGGAGATATTTCAAAAATTAAAAGTTACGATAAATTAGCTTTGCCTATGACAGTGTTGGTGTTACCTACAAGAAGTCTAATACTGTTTGTACCTAGGAACAAGCAGAGCAAAAAAGGCCACTGCTCTCTGCTGAGACGGAGTGATGAAGCAGATGCCTGATCAGGCAGCAGTGCCATGGAAACTGCCTAGAATTCAGCACTTTGGTTTCCCAAACTGAAGAGAAGGAAGTTCATATGCATACTGCTAATATGCTAAATCCTGATCTATAAACTTGAATGTCTGGGCTTAGCACAACAGTGATGGATGGGGCTATCAGGGCAGCTCTTGACCTCCTAGATATGGTAGCAAAGGAACTGCTTCCATTAGGCCACATCTGTAACATGATAGGTGCTGATGTCCCCACTTAGATGAGTTAAAAACATCCAGTTTGTCAGTATGAGAAAGCTTTGTGTAAATGGGTTGGCTTCCACAAATTTGTTAGGAAGTGGTTGGAATATGTAACTTACATTTCTGCATTTTGGTAAAGCTTTAGTTGATCAGACTGTAACAAATATCAAGCCTGTATAACACTGCAATCTATATACAGACAATGTTAAATAGTTACATGTTTATCTAGACAGAAATAATCTATCACATAGGCTAATTTAATTTCATTTTCAAAGTTCCGTAGAACTAAAACACTAATATTGAAACAAAATTTTTTTCAATACTACCACAGTAATCCAACTCTGCCAGACTTTTTTTTGATGGGAGCATATTAGAATTTTGTTCTGTTTTGGAATAAAGTCTGTTTCAAACCACTGGAATTTCCTTTAGAACAGAAATCCCAATTCCCAACCATTTTTGTTCCCATTGTTCCTGCATCCCAGATCCCTGTACCCAGAGGCTAAACTTCTTTTCCAGTGCATGTCCCCGTTCCACCTCCCCATGCCTATTAAGTCCTGCTGTGTACAGTCTCACAGGCTCTCTTTTTGAGAAACAGCCTCTGCAGACAGCACAGGCACACAGCCCACTCTTTGGAGAGCAATTGTATTGTGTTAGGTTCCTGTGCCTAGAGCTCTTTGTAGCATAATCTCTCACAGCACCAACATTGACCATCTGGTATGGTTTTACTCCAAGGAGAGGCCCTGTGGACTACATTACCCACAATCCTTGACAGGGAAGTTGATGAGTGGCTAATAAATCATGCTGTCATTGTGTCCTTCAAAGTCATGCTCTTTTTCTTGTATAAAATCTACTGGCGAGATATACACAATGGAGGATGGTGATAGCAGGTAAATATGTAAGCCAGAAATAGCCTGCACTTAGATTCATCTCAATAACAAGTGAAAAATCCAGATCCAGTCTTTCTGTTCAGATCCATGTCCCCAGCCCTAATGTGAAAAATTTACTTTTTCTCTGTCCTCACAGAAATATCCAAAAAGTCACAATCACTGTAAAACTCTAGTAAAAAAAGCCCAAGTTCTATAAACAAAACATCCAATGAGATTAACCAAAGTTAATCCCACTAGGATAGTGGGAGGCAGTGGTTAAAGACAGACAACTCTCCAGATGTTGTAGCAAGACACCCATAATGATTTCATCACAGGCACAGCTGGAAAGATGGCAAACTTCCTCACTGCAACTGGAGCAGGTGACAGCGAATCTCTGGTTCTTCCCTAAGTAGCCACACCACTGACAGCTTGGCATTTGCACCCTCTGCTACCAGCTCTTCCAGATCAGAGCACTGCTGCTTTCAATGATGACAGCAGGCATCCAGTTTCAGAGATGGATCACTATACTTTAAAAAAGCTTCCTTAAAGTTTATGATGGTAGAGATGTCACATAACATTTGGCTTTTGATGTGATGCAGTGTAAATCCTGTAATCATATTTACAAGACATGATTGATAACATGCTGTGCATGAACTCCTTCCTTTAAACTTTCCCATAAAACACATTCATCTGCTGTCTCCCAATCTCAACTACCAAAGGATCCAGCTGAAAAAAAAGAAAAATTAAATAGGTCCAAGCAGGGCAAATAGGCCCTGAATGACTGTTCAGGAGCAGGAGATGAAAGTTCAGCTCCAAATTTGAGTTTGCTGAATTATTATAGTCTTCCTTTAAAAGTCTGTGCAAATTGGGGGTTTGGGGTTTTTTTTGTTTGTTTGTTTCACTGAACAAACTAGACTCATACCCCATGTAAGATTAACGTGAGATGCCAATGAATGCAAAGTCCCACAGCAAAACTGTTCACTTGATATCAGTTCAATTAATCCTTTTTTTCAGCAGTGTGATCTCACTGATACAGAAAGTTATTCCTGAACTCCACTGTTGCACAGGGATCTATAGGTGATGCTGTGGAGGAGGCTATGGACTTCTTGAGCAGCTTTGCTGTCTGATAATACTCTCCCCTTAGCTGCAAACCACAGTAAATCACCCTAAGTGACTGCTAGGTTAATATAGCCAGCTCCGCTGGCAGGGAATCAGGGAGCACTCTGATATCATTCTGTCTCCGGAGCTGGGAGGTGATAATCTCTGACATGAGGCAATCACGAATGGCAGCAGGGAGTAGCCCTGTTAGATACTAAAGACTTCCACTGCAGCCTTAGGGACCACAGCCTGCGTCTGGGGAGGGAACATTTTATAACAGAGTCAACCAGTTGTGCTCACTTATCTGGCTTGAAACTCCCCTTCAACAGCCATACAGGCAAAGTCTGACTCCTGCAGAGCACCACAAATGTGACCAGCTCACACAAGAGGAAAGGCATTAAATTCTTGTAACTAGATTGTGATGGAACAATTGAACTAACAGTAAAAATGCAAATTTGTCATAATGAAGGAAAAACATGGTAAATAAGCCCTACTGGAATGGAAGATCTTAGTACCACCAAGTAGTATGTATTAAAAAAAAATCCAGTTGCAAAAGTATCAAATTTAATTTTTGTGTCATTCAGAAATGTATTATTTTGCTACAGCATATTTGAATCTACAGCCAAGAATGTCTAAAATACGCTGCAAACCTTTGGGCAAATAGGAGATGAGGTTAAAGTTGAAGCAAAATCATCCTCCCAGAAATCTGGCATGTGGTAAAGTCATGCTGAAATCATTTAAGATTATCTCGTGTAGTACTGGCAGACTGAATGGCAGAAGGACATCCAGTCCTGCAGATGTTCAGATAACAAGTGTTTTCAAGGCACTTTGAAGATGAAGCACATAAATAGAAGGTTTCATTATTAGATATTAGGAAGGGTAATAAAAATAAATACGGTTCATGCTAAAGAACATCTGAAGGCTCTTTTATGAGACACAACATAGGGGTCTTTTCAAAGTAGTGATTTATTTTTTCACATTACTCCTTTTCATTAGCAGAGTTCAGAAATTAATTTGAAAATTTCTGTTTCATTCAATCCAGCAGTGTCAAACATTTTTGCCAAAGAAAGACATAACTACTCAGACAGCGTAAAGAAGCTTGTAAAAAGCTACTAGACAGAGAAGTCCACTCAACCACTAGCGGCACTGATTAGATCCAGAGCAACAATAAAAATGGATAGACAATATATGCCCTTACCTTAAACCATCTCAAATACCACACAAAGGAAAGAAGCACAAAGGAGCAAAAGAGTGTACTGTAGGAAAAACAAAATGAAAGCCATACACCCAACATCTCAACTTCGAACAGTTGTGTAAAAACATCTGGAAGTTGCAAATTCTGAAGAATCCAGCAGTCCTCTTGTCTCTTATTTCACCCAAGGACACCATATTTGGTCTCCATGAACTAGAGAACAGGAACTAAAAGCAGCATAGCACGTCAAATAAAGCGCATGCATGAGCTAGAGACTTGTTGGCTTCATTACAAATTAATCCATTTTCTGTGTGATGAATGAGAAATGTCCAACAGATTTGGGCTGTGAGAGCAGTATACTGCAAAATTCCTTTGTTATATGGACAGGTGCTGGAAGGGGATCTTACACCCTGAGGCTTACAACCTTAAGTGTGATCTTTCAGCCATGTCCCTACAGTTATTGTAAACATATACTGTTATCTAATCAACCTTCTGCTTTTCCAGTGATGATTAAACATAATGACAATTTTGATGGATATATCTTCAAGAAGGGAAATTCCAATAAGATCATAGAAGTGCCTTTGAAGTAAGGAATATATTGAATGACAGCCATTAAAAATTTATGAGGTTTCCTTTACTGGCAGAAGAGAAAGCTCTGTGGTATTTGATAGACGTGAAGTGAGCCATACTGCAAATTTAAGTACCGCTTACAAGAAAAGATGAGAAAGCAACCCATACTATGTTAGGAAAAGAATGTACTACCTTGTGCATAGTATGAGGCAATTTTTGTGGATATTAATATTATCAGAGAAATCCTTTCATTAAAATCCAGATAGGACATCCTCAGAAAGAAAGACAGGGCAGGGAGTAGAGACGTGGAAACAAAGTAGATGCCAAATAATTGTCAACTGGATCAGTAAATGACCACTTACAGAACTGAGAACCAAAGCAGCTAAGGACAGGACAATCCTACAGAATGCAAAACTCTTGATTTTCCTTGTCATTCTGGAGGAAGGGAGGGTGGGTGTGTTTATGGAAAAATAAATAGTTATTTCTAAAGAATAAGATAAATAAAGATAAATAAATAAAAGATGACATGATGTAGAAAACCCACAAGCAGTTTTCTAGTGAAAGAGAAGCCTAGGAATATAAGGAATATTTTAGGAACCTCCAATTAGGGTTAGGACTGTAAGGATCCTGAGAAGCAACACTATTAGGGATGGCAATATTTTGCACACATGGTGCACACATATAAAACTAAAAATACACAATGAAGTTGCAGATTTCATTTTTAAAATGAAGAACACAAAAACTTCCCTCCCTCATAAAATCTTCCTTGGGTTCACTTGCGTGTGTGCCTCAGGGTACGGTGAGTGCTTACAAACTAGGCTGCTCGTCATCAGAGTGTCCCATCCCCAATGTTCTGCATGTGCCTTCTGCATAATTCAGACACAACTTTAAGGATAGAAGTGCTAAGTTGCTTAGGTGTCTCTGTTTTCCTCCTTGTTGTAAGACTTGAGTTCTTCACAAATGGCATTTATAACAAGTCTAAGAAATGAGGGACTAAAAGATGGGAATTGAAGCACAAAGAGATTAATGTCCAAGGGGCCCACCTCTTTTGGGTGCCTAAATTGAGGCTCCTAGGATTTTTATTTTTTTTTCAGACTTCTTGGCACTAGCAGGTACTTTACATTTTCCAGACACCACTTCATTGACTTCCATGGCTCTTGTGAGTGCTCTGCAGTTCTGCAAGTGAGACCCCTGCACAGAGTGAACAATTACCTGCTAAATTCTTGGCGATACGCTGCACGTTAAATGCGTTAGGGAGAATTCAGTTGTCAGTGGCAGCATTTCACCACCTGAGCTCTGCTTGATTCAGTAAATACCTTCCAGTTTCCTCAAGAATGAAGGCGGAAAAAAAAAAAGGTGACAAAGTCTTTCATTAAAGAGTCCTGTCCCTTGTGCTACCGCTTTCAGAGTGCTGCACAGGCCCACTCAGACTGTTGCCAGAAAGAGTCTCCCATGGAAATTGAAAATAGCAGTTTTCTCCTGTTATTCCAATGAGTTTCTTCTCTTCCTTGGAGAATTTCTAAAATCTTAGAGGCAAAAGAATCCGGTCATGAAAGGTGAACTCCTTGGAGTTTCCATTGGAAATCCTACTCAGCAGTTTCACACTTAAGCAAGGTAGTGGGATGGAGTCTGGAAAATATAAATCCAGCACAGATCCCTGTATTCCTGTTTCCAGGAAAAAAAAAAATTAACTGGTTCACTGGAAAGCAGTTTTCTAGGTTTTGACATTGTGTGCAGATGAGTAAGAATGGATGATGGAATGGCTCCCCTCATATCTTGTGTTCCTGATACAGCAAAATAATGTGGAAAAATTCTTTGGCTTTCAGATACTAAGATTTGCTAATTATAATGAACATCTGAAGGCTATTTATGCATATGTTGCTCTGGCCAGGCTTGAAAGTATAAAGCACAGTGAAATCTGTTTAAAGTTCCTGTACTGTAAGTATGCCTAATGCCCTAGCATAAGGCAAATGAAATTCAATGGTTGTGAAAGAAGCTAATGGTCCCTTCTGGCTTTAAACTCTATGAACCTATAAAAAAGATATTAAAAAGTTACAGAGGCATTACTATTAATAAAATAAAATCTCCCCTTTAGTTGTATATGAATATCTGGTTACTTCTTTCAAAGACTTTTGATTCAGCATCTTCCCAAGACCCTGACATTCCTTGGAGCATAAAAGACACAGGATTCATGGGAATGGTCGTCTGAAAAAAACAAATGAGCTACTCTAACTTGTTTTCAACTAAAGAAGGCTACAAACAAGTTGTTTCTGTGTATGAGTCAATCCTTTTGCCATAATACACTACGGTTTAGCCAACATGGGGTCATAATATATTTTGCCCCATCATATCAGACTATGCCATAAAATGACTCTCTCCAAGTCCTTGTCACTACTGCTACCTCCTCCTTCCACTGGCAAGCAACCAACACTTGCAACTTGATTGATAGCTTGAAATGAGTATCATAACAGCTTGTGCCATAAATGATCACGTTTCCCTGTCATTCTCAAAAGACTCTTACATGTATTCCTAGAGCAAGATTTAGGAATTGGTTATTTACAATGGGGGAAAATAATTTCCCAGCCAGCAGCCCTCAGAAGCTGCTAAGTTCCTCTGTCAACACAAGCACAGTGACATTCTGCTGATGTGGAAGACTGAAATGCAAGGACAGGAAAGGCCCTCCAGCACATGGTATGCCTCTACTCCATGTGGGAAGATCTACCGTGGGCTTCTTGAGCTTCCCAGAAGTTTTGATCCAACACTGACACACTTGAGACTGAGGCTCCATTTTTATTTTAGGCAGGAATCATTTTTTTTCCCCTCATTCTTCCTAAGCCTTCAGGCACTCTGGGCCATATTCACTCACGCTGCAAGCCTGTTACAGCCTCCAAATTCAATGAGTGATTCAGACCAAAGCTTGAGTGGAGGAAGGTGGTGAGATTCAGCACCTAATTTAGGCTCCATAGCAAGCCATCTGGATATTCTGTACTTCAGTAGATCAGATGAATATCCTTTTGCCGCTCTCTGCCAAAGAACGCAGCACTCCTGCACTTCACAAGACAAAGTTTTAGCCTCAGCTTTTTACAACTACATGCAAACTTTAGTATAATAACACCCAAGAGAAAGAGATGGATATCCCTTGTTTAAGTTGCTCATAGAATGAAGATTTTTTGCATATTCATCCCTCTGGGTTGTCTGTAACAGTCTAGCTGCGAAGTTAGAGGAAGTACAGAGGTTCTATTAAGCTCCATTTTAACTCTCATTTAATAACACAGTGATTATTGTTATGTCATGTAGCAGCTGCAGAATTGCTGCAACATTTTCAGCCAGTTCTGTTCTGTCATCTGCAACCTGATGAAACCAAAATACCCTGGCACTGTCTTCCTGAAAGGCTCGCAGTGACCTGCCTATTTTTTGAATTTGTTCCAATTTCCAGCAGTTTCTTCAAGGTTTGTTCAAACGAATAAGCATTTGCATTTGAGGCTGTTTCCCACAACAAAAGGACACAGTCTCTGAACATGGTCTTTGTGCTTTCTCTTTGACCCCAGTTATTTGTTGCACAGACAACATGTTGCTATTGCAGTTCCCTGGCATCTGTAGTTACCGTCGCCACTAATCCAGTAATTTCTAGTGCACATTTTAGGGCCATGCCAGCCAATCACTGCTTTTTGATTGCCTCCTTGTGCACACCACACACTAACCAAGCCTGCAAAACAAGACTGAAACTCTGCAGTTGTACACAGCTTCAGAAATTTACTTAATTGAAACAAAGTCAGAATTTCCTTTGTTTCATTCCTTCTCCATTTGGAGACACATTTTTTACTAATACACATGAACTACATAGATTCACCATGATCTTTAATAATTGTACTTAGTAAATACACAGCCTCACGAAGATTATCTTTATATAGCCTATCTTGTCTGGCTTCTCAAGTCGGACACAGTAAACACCAGTAGTCATTCAGACAATTTTAAAAGTTCTCACCAAATGTTTGTATGTCACTACACTATGTCACAGTCTTTTGACCTGATAGCTTCCTGTATGTGCTGAAAACTATACACAAATTTTGACAAATAACTTAATTTGTGGTCCTTTGATGACATATCTGCAGAACAACAACACAGAGAAGGAACGAGAGGAAGTCTTTCCATGTGAGACAGGTATGCTGGAGTGGTGCAGGATCTTTCCACACAAGACTGGAAGTCTAGCTCTCCTGAAGTCAAAATGAGTTTTGCTGTAGATTACAGTCACAGATCTCGATTATTAGAGTATTTTGCTTCCTTCAGTGTTTTACTAGAATAAGGCTTCACAGAAGCAAATCCCATGACAGATGTGTATCCTACTGCAGAAGCATTACTTGACATTTTGCTGCACCCAATAATATTTGCCATACATGCTTAAATGGTGCAAAGGACTTTGTGGGAGAAACTGGTCAACAAGTTTGCCAACTTAAACGTTAAAATAGCATTTGACATCAGGACGGTCTCTAGACGAGTCTCCTTCCTACACTGAAAGCTCCTGATAGTCACCTCAAAGAGAAAACGAGAAGCTAATATAAGTACATTCTACAATTATCGTATCATTAGGCACAGAGGATTTAAAAATTAATTGGGATAACCTGAGGAGACAAGAGACATTTCAATTGTAAGAGAACTGGCCATTGGGAATGGACGGAAAGGGCCAGGACGGAGCTGAGGACCTGGAGGATGTATGCTGTTGGTGTTGGACAAAGGGTACAGATGACTTTGGAACAATAACTCAGGCCTTCACATATATGTACCAGGACGCCTGCTATGCTCTGAAGTTACAGAAAGGTACACTTTAAGCATTAAGAATATAGGTACTTAATATTGAACAAAGCCACAATGTTCCCTGAAAGCAGTTACTGCTTACAGACCATTATATACGCTCTGCAGAAAATTGTCAACCTTGCTGTTCAGTGTTTTTTTCAGATTTAATTCATGTATCCTGAAAAAATAAAAAAAGGTGGGGTCTGGGAATGAAGCAGACAATACAGTAAACCCCTGCAGTGAGTAGAGAAGCAGAAAGCAAGAAAAAGCCAATGAAGATGTGCTGTCTTTGGGGGATTTCAAAGCTGCGTTTTGTTCTTATTTTTTTGCACAAAGTAGTTATGCTTTTCAGTGAACGCTACAGGATTCCTGGGAAGAATTCTTAGCATTTAGGACCTTCTAAATTATGGATAAATAAATGTTATACATAAAATGCTGTATTCTCTTTTCTGCATTTCTCTCATTCACCCCTCTGGCACATTTTCCTCAGAGCTTCTCACTTCAGCGGTTGAGAAGCGTTTATTGCCAGGATCTTCTACCCTTATTCGAGGAGAAGCAGCATACTTTACATCTATTGCCTAGAGAGAAGGAAAATCATGGAAGTGAAAAAAAGTGTTTCCAAACAGCTACAAAGCCTCACTACTTAAAGGCCTTGCAAAATAGAAAAGAACTACCTGGCAAGAAGATCGAAGAGCAGGCAGTATTGCTTAAAATCCTGAGGTTACTGCTTCAGCCTGTGTATAAATTATCCCTCTAGAGGCCAGCAGAGTATCAAAAAACAGTTACCATGAACTAGACCATAATACCACTGTAGACCCAGTTCTTACCCAAATTATTAACATTTAAGACTTCTTCCAGCTGTCCAAAGGCTGCCTTTTGCATTGAGACTGAACTATCCTGCAGTTACCATAGGAACACAAAAAGCATGCTATATTATTAGCTTTATCATGGATCTAAATTCTCTTTGTGGGGTCACAGATGTTAGAAGTACAGAGTGCTCACCAAACAGATACATTGCCTTCATTCACATAGGGAAGATCTGCTCATTTAAGCAGTGTGTTTGAGATTAGTGTACACTTAGGAGAAACAAGTGCATATTGTGGTCAGAGCCAGCAATGGGACTCTACCATAGTCCAGTGCTGATTTGCTGTCTCTGAACTTTCTGTCTTGGTTTTACAATCTGTAAAATAGATATTGTAATACTTACAACGCACAGCCAACCTGGAAGAAACACGTCCTGCCTCATAGAAGTGATGGGAACATTAATTACTGCAATCAATTACATGGAAAAGCCTCCAAAAAAAGTGCAATGGGAATGCAAAGCAATGAGAGATTTGGCAAATGAAACAGGTATACGCATGCCTTAGTATTTTTTTCTAACAACTGCACTGATTTAATGTTTCCATTTTGAGCAGGTCTTACTCTAAGGCTTGTTACTGCAGCCCTCACACAGCCACATTCCCACAGAAGTTTGCTTGAGGAAGGCCTCGAGATTCAGCTTTGTGTGTTTTGTCTTGGTGCCAGGAAATATTATCCTTTTAATTAGCAGGTCTATTTCTTTGATAAGTGTTTAAGTGGCTTCACTGCAATTTCATCTCTTCAGTTGTCATCCAGCACCTGGGAGGTACGGAAAAAGGAAGTAAGCACTGAATTTTTCCATCATTTCTACAGAGGGGTATTTCTGAGACACTGTACTTCTGTGGGTGGGCGGATGGATGGATAGACAGACGGAAAAGGGAGTTTCCTTTATGGGATTCCAATAATTGGTATGTGGTTTACATTCCATTCATCTGAAGCACTCTTATTTTAATCAGAAACAGGCTTGGGCTACCAAACTACCTCTAGTGTTCAAAACATTCCTCTGCTTTCAGCTGCTGACTTTTCTCACATGCATCTTTTCTTTGACACCCACAGACTCGAAAGAGTAATGTGGTCATTTACCACCAAGAACTCAGCGTCAGGTCCTATAATAGGAGTTGGTTCAGAGCCCTCTTCCAGGCAGAGGTTTTCTGATTGCTAGCTCTGTTGCTAGCAGAAGCACTTTACAGTGTGGTATTTGAAATTGGCATTGATTTCTCGAAGAGGGTTTTGGTTTTGGTGTTTTTTTCTCCTAGGTTCATCCAACTCTAGGAAAGCCTTGTCTGGACAGTGTCATGGAGGTCTGGCAGCACAGCTTGGTCTTAGTAGCCAGACGCTAATGCAGACAACTGCTGAGAAAAGCCACATATTCGGCAGCTGGACTCATTGCTGTGCATTAAGCACAAATGAATGAGGAGCTAACACCTTGTCCAGAACTAGTCAGACTAAATAAACAACAACACAAGACAAATTTCAGCTTTGGAATTGGTGAAAATGTGGAGAACTTCAACATCCACTGCTGTCATCCAAGGGCAGGGAAAATACATAATGACTTTTGTAGTGCATTGGTACCCTGTTATTCAGAACTCTCTCTTGACCATTTGTGATAGGCCTGTAGTAAACCCTAAAAATTTCTTCAAATCCCACCTTTCCCCAAAAACTAAAGTTGTTCCACTGTCCAGATTTGTTTACCCTTAACTTTTAATTATGCATGCCCCAACACATTTATCTTTCCTGAGCCTATGTTGACTAACCTGTCTAGATAGTAACCGCACACACTTTCAAGATTTCCATACCATCTATCCTCAACTGCACAAAGTGTTTCATGTCACAGCCCTGTCCAGTGCTCACTGTTCAAGCAGGTCTGTCAACCAGCCCAGCGGGAGATGTGCTGCAGGATGCTACACAACCTAAGAAAGGAAGAGCAGTTTTGCAGATCAGGTCTACGGCAACCTGGGCATATCACAGACTTTTTACATGCACCATTTACCTGCCTAGTGCCTCAGTTTCCCCGTGGTGAGAGGGTAACTAGGGATAGATGCAGATCTGACATAAAAGGGAAGGTTAAGCCCACCTCTCCCTTCCCACATGGAAGACGTGATGGGGGAAGTCTGTGGTACCGGGCTGTGGACACAGACAAGAACTGCACAGTGTCACCAGTTCTTTCTGGTTCCGTGCATCCTGCAAAGACAACATGCAACACGGCTTTGGCAATTCATCGATCTTTGGCCTGCACTAGACAAGTAAGAGTTACTAATGTCACGAAGGAAGCAAAATCATCAAATGCCTCTTCCTTCTCCCTTGTGATTCAACAGCCTCTTGGCAACATTCATTTTTCTGTTTATTCAGAACATGAGACCCTTGGGACCTAATTTAACATTGCCACTGGCAGGTAAGAAGTATTCAAAGTTGTGTTCTGGGTTGCAAAGGTCTCAGCAAAATCTTCCACCTACAACCTGCCGATTTCCTCTCTCATGCCACAATGCAGCAGGAACCTCTCTCCTTGGGCAAAGGCCTTTAGCTCTGTACTTGGCTAGACCTCTGAGAGGTGTGGGTCTGCCCTGCGCTACCCAGCGCAAGGAGATCATTGCTGCATACCTGTCACAGGATGCCTTAACCAACTTACATTACCACACTTTGCTCTGCCTAGGTTTTCACAGATCTCTCAGGCTCCAAGATCTCTGTCCAAGACTCACTTTGAAACGGATTCTTCCATCTTGATTTAGCTCAGAGAATAACAAAGTTAATGCTGTTGGGTTGGACAGTTGGGGTGTTGGTTACATTGCTAATTTGGAGTACATCTATCAAGATCAGTGATATTCTGATCACTGAATACTGGATTGAAAACAGAATTTGGAGTACTCAACCCTGTTTTGGCCAAATCATTAGATGAATAGTATCACTTTGTAAGACTCCCTGGTGCTGTCCTGTCATTTGGGTTTCACCTACCGTTGGTTGTTTGGTTCATTAGCAACCTGACTGCATTCTGGAATTTTTTTGTCATTTTTGGTGTTCCGTTTTTTTTTTTTTTTCTGCCATGAAATAAACCATAATTTATTCTGGATGCTGAGATTTAGAACAGAGCTAGCATTTGCTACAATAACACTTTGCTGCTGGACACGCATGGTATTCCAGGGTAGAACCATTTACTTATGTTGGACACCAAAACAGCTTGATACAAGGAGTCTTTGGATTCATCTTTTTGGGGGTGACTATAATGAGTTTGCAACACATTTGATTAAAGGAAGGTGAAATGCTGAATAAACTATGACACACCACAGGGGACTCCTAGCAGCACAGTTAGTTCATTTAATTACTCCCCAGTGTTCTCCCTGGACTGATCAGACAGCACCTTCACACACCAAGAGCTATAATCTAGTCTTTAATGTTAATTAAGGTGTGACTGCTTAAACTTCTGTATTTTTTTTTCCTTCTCTTCCCTTGGCTGGGCACAACTGTTCAAGTGTTGCTGAAGGTTATTCTGTTTAAGTATTAAAAAATGCTTAGCTAAATAGGTTAGCTTATTTGCTTTTGCTGATAGTAGCAGTCCACCCACAGAGCCCTTTCAAATCTCTTCAGTGTTTTGGAAACTGGATAAGGGACTTATTCAGTGACGTGCGAGTTTTGCCTGAGCCAGGAATGAAGCGTGCATTTCATGAAATGAGAAATAACCTCAGACCACACACAGAGTGTAATTTCTGAACTCCAGCTCGGGCTCTCTTCCTCTCATCCCTGCACACACATACATATACTCCTGCTAAAAAACAAGATGATGATGGACATCCCTAAATCCTTTAAGCATTCTTCTACAGCTGAGAGCAGAGGGAGGTTTTCAGAGCTTAGGTGGCTCATTATTAGCAACAAGCTGACGAAAAAATGGATTACTACAGTATGTGCATACCATGCCAAACAGAAACAGCAAAAAGCCTATGCCATCTAAACACAGCTTTCAAGAGGAGAAACTGCTGACGCAAACATATTAAAGCTATTTTTACTGCATAGGGAGATGAGGAAAAGTCCTCCCCACAATTTTCCTAAAGAATAATGTTGGTTCTGCCACTCCTTGTTTAGTTAAGCCAAAATCACTAAGCGTTTCAAATATTATAATCCATTATAATCCAGAGAAGTAAAACAGACAGATAAGTTTATTGCATATAAAAAACTCACATGCTTTCCTCTCCCAAGCATAGGAACTATGTTGCATGGCTGGCGAGAACAAGCTGCACACAGAATAGGCAAAAGGCAAACTTTTCCACAGCTGTTACTCCATTGCTTCAGTATCACCTCCAGAGCTTGATTCTCCACAGCTTTACAGCAAACAAGTGCCTTTAAACACTGAGATATTGGTCAAACTCCAGCCCAGCTCTCCTTAACTACTTCCTTTATGTTGGTCTAAAAGAAGTAGCTTCATTGTGTTCAACAGGTAAGGAGTTCTCCTGTGTTTCAATAGTAGCACCTCTACTGAACTGCCCCTGCAGAGCTTCAAATGAAGAAGCAAAGGCACTTACAGACCGACTTCGTACCTCATTCATTGCTTTGTCCCTAATCAGCAATACCATCGAACAACTGAGCCACTGGTATCTACTCTATCATCCTGGATATTCCATATCTGCTTATGCATACAAATGTACATCTATACTTGTATTACATGCATTGCTGTCACTTCCACCAATAGTTAAGCTTGCTTAACTCTTTCCATTGTAGGACCCTGCTTTCAGTTGTTTATAACTTTGCCAAACTCTAAGTGCTCAAGCTGAAATTTTCCACGCTGAGTGTCTGCGTCAGGCTGAATTTTTCTGGTAAGTTTCAACTAAAATACTACAGCTGTTCTGAATAGGGGGTTAAAGGGGAGCAATCTCCCTTTTCCCCATGTTTTTCTTACAGCCATTTCACCGAGAATCTGTTTTGTTTGTATGCTTTCAGAGAGATATTCGGGGTGGGAAAAGGGGTTACCTTAGTGTAAGGATCAGACTGTCAGGGTCATGCCCAGCACAAGCCTTCTGAAAACCTGCCAAATTTTGGCCAAGTTATAAAGTTCTAAAAACTTTATCTATGCTCTACATAAATCTCCTAGAGAGTAGCACCATTATTTTCTGAACACTTCACTAAAACAAAAGATGACCATGATTTCCCACACGTCCTCCATGTCCATCACCAGTTTGTGTACACATCCTTCCCAGAGATGAACTGAGCATCCTCGCAATTACAAAAGGATCTATAGGGCAGTCTGGGACTTTCACGCAATTTCTGGTCTTGGCCTCCAGGAGCTGCTGTGGCACCAGAACTGAGAGCTGAGAAGTTCTGCCTGTTGAATCTTCAATACCCATTGATGGTGCCCATGCAGTACACTTGAGGAAGCTCGTTAGCTTGGAAACAAGCCGAAGAGCTTGGGGTAACAAGAAAGAAACGGAAAAGGAGATCAGACTCCAAGAGACAGATGCAACATAGCTAGGGGATGATGATCCATTGTGTTAAATACACAAACACTGTCCCCAGACTGTAGAACAGAACCAAGAAGTCACAAATGCCAGCACTCTCTTCTTTTCAACTAGTTCCTGTGACATCTACTAGCAACTACATCCCTTCTTCCCCTAACTGGCTGGTCCACAGAGGAGACGGTAACCTACTGCTTCCTGCTATTAGCCACCCCCATCAGTCAAGTAATGGAAACTGTGATTCTAAATGTTCATGATGATCCACGTGGGACTCAGTCACTTCGGAGTAATAGAATTCCTTTTTCTTTTTGGTTTTATCGGAAAGTTTTCAAAAAGTACATTGTCAAAACTGCGCTAGAAATATTAAAATTATGAAAACACGCAAAAGTTAGAAAATGACAGCATTACAAAAGCTTATGCAAACTGGCGTAAATACATTATGGAATAGCCTTCTGAGTGTATGCTTACCGATGCTAACTTCTTCCCAAGGACATCACCCCCCTTCTCTGCAAAGGCCACCACATTTCTGGAAAGATCCCTTTCTTCTTTTCCCTTTTGGATTTGCAGTTTTTCCCTATGACTGTCCCAGCACAAAGCCAAGAATGAAGAAATCCCAGGCTGCACCCCAGATCAGCTGCAGTCTTTGTGGCTGTGAAGAGGCCACAGCTGCACAGTGGCTACCATCTCAATTCATCTAAACCAAGCTACTGGGAAGCTATGATCTTTTCTAGTTAATTCCCAATTCCCTGTCTGACCAAAACCAAAAGGTAAAGCCAGGTACATATCACAGACTTCATGTCTGTTATCCTGTAATCCTGCAAGGCTAAAAATGGAAGTTCTCTGCTACTGGGAGGAACAGACTTCCTGCAGCTTCCCAGTGGTTCTGAACACCCACTTCTCACCTCTGTAGGAATGAAACAACTAAAGATAAACCCATGACACGCTTAAATTACAGTAACTCAATTACAGAGGGTTTTATTGCTTGCTCTGAGTCTCAAACACAAAGTCTTCTGTTAAGATGACTCTTGGGATTTCCATGGTGAGGAAAGTAAAATAAAAATGTCTCGTATTTTTTTTAAACTCCCTTAAACTTTCTAAAATTATTTTCTTACCATGATTTTTTTTTCAGACACATCATCCTCAAGACCACCAGGAGACAACTTTCTCCTCTCATGGTAGAGGCTAAGACTTCGTGCATGAGATGAGAAATTGTAACCACACTGAACCTGTTATCAACCATACACAGAAAACACTGCAGCATTGCAAAAAGGCCTAAACCTTTACCTTTCTTGAGATAAGGGTGGCACAACAGTTTCACATTCTGGACATCAAGGTCTCCAGGTGCAAACAGGTTCTATGTCTTTGGCTTTTCAGTCACTAGCTAGGATATTCCTCCTTTTACTGGTATTCACAAATGTTAATGTGTAGAGTGTCTGAACCAAAGGGTAAAGGAAAAGATTTTAAAAACAACTTTAAACAGCTTTCCTCATTATTACTGAGGATTTTAAACTTTCCATTACATAAGCAATATTAAGTCCAGCTTTCCCCTTTAAAGTGCCTTCCTACTGCTTCTCTCTCTGTCAATGAAGTGGAATTTATGAAGAGAATCCCTGCATACATATCCAGAGATGTTTCAAGAGAAATACCACAGTCTAGGCCAAGCGCATTTTCCCATTTAATTTCTTCTTCCTTGTTCATGTGTGCAGCTTACAAAGAATCAGAAAGAAAAACGCCACCGAATTCAGAGATTTGCTATGGATGCAAGTTATGATTTTTCGGTGTTTTCTTAGCAGCCTAAGGTTTCTGAGTTTGAAACAAAGTGCCATCAGATGGTGAATTACCCAGTTACAACAATTTGACGGAACAACAAAATTTTAAACCACAAAATTATTCTACATTCCCAAGGTTCAAACAACAGTATGTCAAATATATAGCTAAAATACCTATTATTTGTTTTGCCACAGGCCTAAAATATGTATTTCATACAATCACACTTTCTCTCCATGTATGTTAGAAGTTGGTTAGATTGTACAGATAACCTACTATACAATTGCAATTTATACTATACATATATATGTGCAATAGATATGTATAGTATGCAGAGAATATATTGTATATACTATATATATGTACAATGCATATTTACGGTATAGAATATATAGTATATCTATTTTAAATATAATATACATATAATACATACAACATATAAGTATGCATATCAGTGTGTATATACTATCTACCTCTCATGATTAGGCCACTTAGTAATGTAAAGTAATAACGTCCATTACAAGGAACTTAGATTCTGGTTTTGTCCAATACTGCATAGAATGACATACCAGAAGCAGAACAGAACCTTAACATTTGATTAAAGAGAAGATATTCCTTGATATTCCCTCCAAGTATAAGACTCTTAAATTAGAAGTAGCATATGTAATACAGCAATATGTATAACCACAACTACAAAACAGTGGGGGCAGAGAGAGGGCCAAGAGGAGCCTGAATTACTTGAGCTATTCTAGTAGAGTATCTGCACACAGAAGGACCAAGCCAAGTTCACATCTGAATGTACTGCGGAGGTGATGAGACCAAGGCACAAAAGAGAAGTTTTAAGAAAACAGCTTTCTCAGAGGTGCTTAGATTACATTCCCAATTAGACCACTGTATGAATTTGTTTTCTTTGCCATTGAATTACAAACCAGAACAACTAGAAACTGTGCTGGAACTTCCATCACAGCCTGAATGGCAGAGAGGCCAGGGCTGCCCACAGTTGTGAGCATTTACCTCAAACAATATAAACAGACATCTGGTATTTGTTTTTAAAGTAATTGGCATAGAGTGATTTTCAGGGTGATACAGGAGATCATGTTTACATGAGAGTTCACTTGATGGAAACAACTTAGTACCAAACCATAGGGGAAGAAAATCTCTTTAGTATAAACAGTTCTGTTGAAGTATAATACAGATTCATTTTGAGTTGAGCTGGTATTTGTTCAGCATCTGAGCTATCCCCACTTGTTTGCCATTGTCTTAGGGATTGCGTTACGGATTGCAAATGTTGGTATCAAATACACAACCAATGTACAGCCATTGGAACATGCTACAATAGTCCGGTGCAAATTCTAATGTAATTATGCTGCATCTGTGCATTTTCAGAAAATAATGCTTTAGTGCAGCAGGCCTGCTCATGCTCCAGTTTGTGTAAACTATGTGTGCAATCTCATTTCAGTCATACCGTGTGTAAACACATAGACAAAAGGTCAGGTTCTGACAGCCCAATTCCATTCTCCCAGCTCAAGCAAACTCAAAGAACAATTGAGACAATCTGTCCTCAAATATCAGGCATATACAACATACCTACATTCAACTACTTCTTTCACTTTAGAGCACAATCTTCACTTGGTCTTTGAAAAAGGAAATCCAGCTTTTTGGATGCTAACTAAACAAAGGTTAGGATGCCAGGCAAACAACTTTGAAGCTTTCCAGTTCTCTTGTTTAGATGTACTTTCCTCCTCTTTCAGAATTAGCTGGCAGAATCACATGAGATATAAACTCATTCAGCATCCGTAGGACCTCCTATGATCCACACATGATTTATAGGAAAAGATGTGTAACTCCTAAATGCTCTGAATCACTGCCTACCTCTCTCATCTGCACATCTAGACATCCAGTTTAGATAGCAGAAACCGAATTTCCTGAGTTACCTTAAGCCAGTTATCTACTTTTCAGGAAGTCTTAATCAGGAAGGTAGATGGTGGCATGAAGTCTACTTAGATGGTCATTGCTCTTTTTCTGTAGGATGCACTGAGTCAAGATGTAGTCAATCACAGAATCTGCAAACACAAGGAGAGAGAGTTCTCATAAGAATATTACCTCATTTGTTGCATAAGCTGGAAGGTACGCAGTGAATAAAATATGCAGGGCACTGCAGGAACAGAAAAATACATAGCAGCAAAGGCAGTTAAACGCTTCCTTGGAAGAACAGAATCCTCTCCTGCTGCTGCTAAGATTCCTAAGTAAGTAACTTAAACCATCTTTTCATACGTAGTAACTGTATTACCATCTTTGAAGTATCCAGTGATACTTTGATTCTGCTGTTACCAATTTCCCTTCCCTCCTATTAATGCTGCTTTCACTCACTGTGCCGAAGCCATGGCACTGGCATCAGTCTGCCTTTCAGTGCTCGAAGTCACAACTTGCGGAGGCTGAGCAAATACACCCTTCCAAACTGCCTTAGTATGTTCACAAAATGTTTGTATGCACACCCTGACTTTCTCAAACATACTCATTATCTGGAATTATTCATTCTCCCTCCCCCAGACCAAATATGAAATCTGTGTACCACATGGCTACTCCCAAATGTAGTTATAAGCATAGATCCAGTTTGCAAAACATGCTTAAGATCCGAACTACACCGCAAATCAGACCCAGGACACACACAGAGTTTTTAACTAGGTCTCGTGACAGTTTTGTAAACAGGTTGCTGACAGAGCCGCATTTGTTAGTGTAGGCAGAGTCAGATTTCTTACTATTTCACTGGCAACCTATTTTTTTTTTTTTCCAGTGAAAGAATTTCCATTGAATGCAATAGGAACTACTAGTACCTCCTGTTAGGTCAGGGACCCAGAGCCAGACCCATAGGAACCCCCTTGAGTAAAAGAACAAGGTCACTGCAGTAGGGAACAGTAAAAACTTAGCGAGGCATTTCCAGCTGAAAGCGATGACAAAAAAGACAGCCTTCTCCTTCTGGCTGATTTATATTGAGATCAAGTGATAACTACCACGAAGCTATTTCCTTACACTAGGATGCTGTTACAGTTTCCCTGTAGCCTTGCTGCAACCATGCAGGAACCTGCACATGGAAGCTGTATGATCTCCACTCCACCATAATTCCAGACACAACATCCCCCAAAGCCTCCTTCATTTTTAAGCCCAAACAAAATGATAATCACAGATTTCCAAGAAGAAAAAAATAATCCCTTTGGTTTTAATATTTGAAGGTCAAATTCTTCCTTTTTGAATTTCTTCAGATTCTTGTTTTAAAAGTATACAGACAGCTTCTTCATGATAAAAATATTTTATACACAGATCCCTAGGGCACTAAAGTGCAGTATTTATGACTGAGGTGATATTCCCTAATAAAATACACTAAATTTGCACAGGAAGCTACAGAATGACATAAATCTTACTGCAAGACATCCTCCTGTACCTCAGTTCAATTGCAGATAACAAATGTATTTCCACAAATAGACCATCAGTACTTGGCATACATGTGAATAAAACATGCACTTCTAAGGAGGTTTTGATTTATGCATATCATCAATTTATAGATGAGAAACATAATTTCCTGATTACTTCAGCAAAATGATGATGGCTTCACACTTGGGAATCAGCCCTGCAGTTCAGCCTTCTACCCGTACAGTTCCACTTCTCTGAGGTTCTTCTAGAAGTAAAATGAGAATTCTTACCTAACTCGATCAGATTTTGCCCTCCCCAGTATCTACTGATTCAGACCATGACTGACAAACTAATGGTGCTCAGGTGAAACCTCTCTCTAGTGCCCTGATATCCGCTGAAACCAACAAGTTTATTTAGCTCCTTCCAGCCCACAGATTGAGAACTTACAGTCCCTCCTCCTAGACTAAAAAAACAGTCAGTTTTACCTATGCAACTTCTAACACATATTCCTCTCCCCTGTTCGTGATGATGGCCAATATCGGCACTACACAACTTATTACACAATATTTACCCCTAAAAAGTTTCCCTGTTACCTGACTTCAACTACCTTTCATGCGGTTTAAGCCACTTAACTCTTCCCTTTTTGCTGTGGAGACAACTGACTATCCTAAATTTCAGTCTGCATCTTAAATATCATTGGGTATAATAAAGGGATAACAGCATAGATTCAGGGTAAGAAAAACAGGGAACGCATTTATCTTACTTATGTTAGCTGCCTGTAAAAACCAAGGCTTTTACTACTTTATCATGTATGTTAAATACTGAGCTCCTTGTTCCCAGTAGTTAAGTCAGATTTCCCAATTAGGTTTTTAGATGGCTTCCGCTTACAATAAGCGCATAATGGTTAACACAGAGACAGAGCAAAGCCTACAATGGCTTCCCATGACCTAAAGCAGACGCTGCCCCAGATCAAATTTAAGCTTATTTTCCAATGGGCAGGCATCCAGACCACAAAAAGTACCACCATTCACAGACTGCTGCCGTCCAGCTTCAGTGTCCAAGGTTTTAAAATTTCATAACATTTACCCTTTACATAAAACAATTTATACAGTATACTCAATATAAAACCCTGCACTAATACAGCATTACATCTGAGATTTCAAAGCTTACAAAAATCAAAGATTAGAGTTAAGGTTTCCAAAGCAACATGAAGCCTTGGCCTCTTTTGGTTATGTGTTATGAGATAAGGTACTCCTTCACGTGATTCCATTGCATTGAGAAATGTGACAGACTGTTTGGCAAATGAGCTATGACATTGCTTATCTTATAAGCACTCCTCCCATCTGCAAAGAACATTCTTCATTTGGAAATTTTATTACAGCCAGCATTTCAGGAGTAAGATGATAACTTGTCAGTATGCAGAAATTCCTTACTCCATACATACTGTATTGCACATCCTCAACAACCGACAAGGTGAACCCTTCCTTTCTGAAATACTAGTAGTATATCAAGTATTGGAATAAGAATGAGATTCAGCAGTTTCTTTTGCCCCCCAACTACACCTTGGAAAGTATTTATTATGTTCTCAAAGATGTATAGCTTTATCTACATTTTGCACCCAAAATGCTAATTAAAACCCTGAGGTCATGCTCCTCACCATCTTAGGAGGAACAAGTATATTCTGTTACAGAAGTAGTTGAATGGGGTGCAGCCTGCATATATTCACAACCAGGTAAAACCCAACATTATTACCTATCATTCTATTTGATAACACACACATTTGACACATGCATCAGAGAGAGGAGTTATGGTTGAACCTGATCCCAGTTCTACACATCTTTATCCGGAAAGCCTCAGGCTGCAACCCTACATAGCACTAGTGAACTGTTGGGCAAAAGTAATGTTTAAAAAGCCCAACATAAGAAATATTGCCTTGAAAGCTATGAGTGTAAAGTACTAGTACACAAATTTGATGTTTTGAGAAGTGCTATGATCATAACCAGGCCCATTCCAACTCTAGTCTTGAGGATAAAGTCAAATGTGGAAGACACATGTAAATGCATTTGCTTTGGCTGAAACACAGCCAGGACAGGTACCCAGCAGCTGTCTTGCCAAAGTCAGAGGAACACACAACACCTAGGGCTACAGACAGAAATCCACCTACGTAGCAGGGTGGCATAAAGCAGGGACTGGCACCAGCGCTTTCCTCAAGCATAGACTGCTGTATAAACAGGCTCAAAGGGTAAAAGAGTTAAACAGTCAGATATGTACTTGGGTCATTTATTGCTTGAATTACTCGTCTGCATAGATTAGATAATGGGAGTGGCTTGAGAGAATCGTCTGACCTGAAACTGGGTGATTGACTGAACCTTCACAATTGTGACTGATCACTACAGGAGTACTCCAGGTGGCAATTTTGGATAGTAATTCTCCCCCTCTACTCCACAATCATAAGACCCCACCTGGAGTGCTGCATTCAGATCTGGGGTCTCAAGTACCAGACAGACATGGATCTCTGTTAGAGGGCATCCAGAGGAGGGCCACAAAAATGGTCAGAGGGCTGGACTGACAGAGTCAGGGTTGTTCAGCTTGAAAAGGGGAATGCTCCGGGGAGACTTCATTGCAACCTTTCAATATTTAAAAGGAGCTTGTAAGAAAGACTGAGAAAGACTTTTTACCAGGGTCTGTAGTGATAGGACAAGGGATAATGTTTTTAAACTGAAAGAGT
>NW_009618845.1:0-59639 GCF_000690535.1 Cariama cristata | reverse complement strand
TTTTTTTTTTTTTTTTTTAAAAATGATGAGGGTGGTGAGACACTGGAACAGGTTGCGCAGAGGTGTGGACACCCCATCCCTGGAAGGGTTCAAGATCAGATTGGACGGGGCTTTGAGCAACCTGATCTAGTGAAAGATGTCCCTGCCCATGACAGGGGGGTTAGACTAGATGATCTTTAAAGGTCTCTTCCAACTCAAACCACTCCATGATTCAGTGATCTTACGGTTCTTGACATTCCCTCAGGCAACTAACTGCTCTGTCTAGTCTACTTTGTGTACTTCAGATGTAGTGAGCAAAATCCTTGGTGAAATGTCCTCAAGACACTCGTAGGTTGTTCATGCTGTAGAAACGATTAAAGTATCATACTGGAGCAAGCTGATGTAGCACAGCAAGATCACAACTATGTGAGCATAGTATTACCAACAAACATTTTTGACTATCAGGAGAAACTGAATGCAAGCTGCAATACACTTAACAGTAATCAGTGTCAATAGCAGACTAATTCAACAGAAGATTACAGTTAATTTCCTCAAAAAGTTACCTCACTGTGATTTTAAGAGTATGCACGCCTCAGTTTAAAAAAATGTGGTCATGCAAATGCCCACAGAATTGTTCATACTAGACATTCATGTTTTAAGTAACTAAAACCAGCAATCTACACAGGCAATTGCATGGTATTTTGTAAGTGCACTTGCAATACAACGTTTACGTTTTTTTCAGAATGCTCACAAAGTGAAACTTGTTTCATTTCTTAAGCTGAGAAAGAAACAATAGTTTTCCCAGTATAAATGGTATTTATATTTTTTTCTTATCAAATACTCAAATGTATGAAATAAATGGAAACAACAGTGAGTCTGAATTACTGAATGGCATTAAGATCCTTCCTGAAATTCATTAGGAAACAGTGTATTTTATTGTTTTATTTTAAAAGACCATTCCCTCTCATCTTTCTTTGCATAGAAAAGTAACACCAACATATTGTCCAGACCAAACCATCTCACAAAGACATGACACAAGTCCATAATATAAAAAAATAGGAAATGGACTTTGACACCTAGCATTATTTAATGTGCTGTGGGTCTTGCACTGAAAAAGTGTGAACAAACAAAACAAGGTGATTCTTCACATCAACCAAGCTGCGAAAGTCACTGTTGTAGAACACTGAAAATAATTACAAGCCCCACAGCTTCAAAAAGAGACTGAGCAAAGTCACAGCAGGTAGGGGGAATCCATCATAGGCTATTAGACGCAAAGACATCATCCCTGTCTCATGAAGTCCCTGAGTCTCTAGCAGCTCAGAAAAATATGTGGAGTATCGTTGTCAAATTCTGTTAATATCATTAGATTCTGTCAAGATGACCGAGGGTGTCCAAATGCAAGTAAAGAGGAAAAATTACTTAGTACTGCTACTGAGTCTAGAAATACAGTCAGAATTCAAGACAGCAAAGTGCACTCAGAACATTTTTAAAAAGTTTTAAATTAAAATTAATGTATCATAGCTTACACAATACATAGTACATATGCACTACTATGCACATATAGTTCCTGGAGAACAAGTCTTACAAGGAGCGGCTGAGGGAGCTGGGGTGGTTTAGTCTGGAGAAGAAGAGGCTGAGCAAGGACCTTATCGCCCTCTACAACTACCTGAAAGGAGGTTGTAGCAACGTGGGGGTTGGTCTCTTCTCCCAAGTAACTAGCGATAGGACAAGAGGAAACTGTCCCAAGTTGCGCCAGAGGAGGTTCAGGTTGGATCTTAGGAAGAACTTCTCCACTGTAAGAGTCATTAAGCATTGGAATGGGCTCCCCAGGGAGGTGGTGGACCCACCATCCCTGGAGGTGTTCAAAAAACATTTAGATGTGGCACTCCAAGACATGGTTTAGTGGGCATGGTGGCGTAGGGTACATGGTTGGACTTGACGATCTTTGAGGTCTCTTCCAACCATAATGATTCTGTGATTCTGTATGTACTACACATTAAATATGTAATTATATATACAGTCATATACATAAAATTTAAATCAGTATCATCATGAATATGAATTCACCGCTTTGCCTTTAACTTCATGGAGGTATCTTTAACTTCATGGAGGTTGCTGCATACTGCTGAAGTTGTGGATATTTTAATGTTCAACTAAAATAATTACAGTGCAACTCACATGGAAAACTTTCATTTTACTATATTGCAAGATGTAGCAGTGGATGATTCATCCGAATCATCTTGACTGTATTTTTTCCACAGAAAATGTTCATTTTTTTTCCAAAGAGAACTTTCACACACTTCTCTCTCTTCTGTCACTGGGGGATGAGGTGCTCTTTCACATAGCTTCTCTATGACTGCTACGTCTGTGAGCTTTCTGAGGCTCTCCTCATTCTGCTCATTTAGCATGTCCCAGAAATCTTTTGGTCTCTCCTTTGATTTTTCTACTTGCCCTGAAGGAAATCTCCTTAGTGATTCCATAGGCCCATTTCCATCATTTCTGAAGAGGTCATTGAGAATAGAGGTATCCCCAAGTAAGTCCACAAAAGACTTTTTCCTAGAAGTCTGAGCTTTTCTCTCCCCGTTTTCGGACTGAGACAGGGATCTTTTTCTTGGCAGCTGTGTTGCTTCTGAGTCCTGCTGTCCTCCACAAATTTTTACAGGCAGCACCTCAATTATTTCTGATTTACTGCTTAATGAGCCAGATGCCATAAAATCCTTGAATGCCTGACTGTTTCTCCTTTCTACGTGTTGAGTAGCAACAGTGAGTGATTGTTTATATTTTGCACCAACACACACATCTTGCAAGTAGGAGTCATTGTGAAGCTGCTCTACTTCTACTTTACGGCTCTGCTGGCTCTGTGTTTCTGTAGTTCCACTCAGATGTAGCCCTTTAGCTGATGAAGATCTAGACTTAGATCTTCCAAAATTAACAACGGATTTTCTCTTTTTAGAGTGTGTTGTACCCAATTCTCTTTCCTCACAGTCATGTGAACCTTGTGCTGGTATTTCAACTGGGAAGAAAGACTCCATCTCTGGATGCTTGGAAATGTAGAATTCCTTCAACATCTTCTGCCTTGTTTCTGATGTAGCTTTTGCAATATGTTCCGCAAGTTCTTCCACAGATCCCATATTAAAGTGGGACACCATTTCCTCAAATTGTCTCCTGTAATTGTCAAGAAGGAAAAATGCATTATTTTGACACCTTTAACTGGAAACAAAAGCACCTTTCAAGCAATTCATCAATTCATTCAATTCACCTACTTCACATATCCCAGAAAGTAATCACTACAAGTAACTACCATATTAGGAGCATTGTCTGATTTTATTAGCAAAGAGAAGAAAGAATAATGACCTTAGAAGAACTGAAGTGACTTCTAAATCCCAAATTCCAGTGTGGTTTCCTCAGTTTATGATGCAAAGACTTACTTTCAGTGCAGGTAGGATACCGTACTGTAGGACCAGATTTCAGAAGGTATTTAGCTACCAAAAGGATGCAGATGGACAGATGGCTTTTTTTGGGGTGGGGAAATAGTTGCTCAAATTCCTTTTAAGAGATTTGCTAAACAAGAGCTGGATAAACACATCCACAGGAGACAGGGATTGTCTCCTCCCATCCTATCCACTGAGCTATGGAATATTTGTTTCTGCTAAGAGGCCAGGCTCTAACTAAAGGAGATCAGCCTAATTGAGTTAGCCACAGTCTGGAGTCAGGTAACCTAACTGGAAGGCTAGAGAGGTGGGTTTATGCTCCCTGGTCAGAGAAAGGATATGAAACGTGTTGCCTTTCCTGTATGAGGGCCCCAACAGGCAGTGAGATTTAACCCTGTTTGGCCTCAAATACTGCTGGACTGGCTAGCTCCAACTGTACCCTTTGTGTACGGTCACTGCAGACAGCTTCCCATTCTGCCTTACAACTCCAACACAAACTGAGGGACCTAATCATCCTCATTCATTGCACAGCATATCCAGATGTACTACAAAGTTTAACTGCAAGCCAGGTGCTAGTAGATGACTTCCTTAACGTTTAAGAGTGAATGAGCTTAAGCTTTTTGCTAGATATGGCTTTAGGACCTTGGAATAACATCCTTAGTCACTTCATTGCCTTTGAAAATTTTACATCAACAAATTATTGATAACTATGATTATGATTTTGATCAGGAAGGATTCTCCTCTACTTGCCTCTTAAATACTTAGAATTTTCAGTATCTATAATAGTAAGCATGTCTGGCACTTCAACAACAACAGTTGGGATAGCTGAGGCCAGCTGGCTGTTATGACAGGTTCTGAACACTTACATGTATTACCTAGATACCAACTCTCATACAGTAACTTAATTGTCTCAAGGCCAAATTAAAAATACACATCAAATCTCAGTTCTATAGGTTTGCCTACTTAGCTACAGCTTTCTGCTTTCTATCTTCACATACCATCTGGCTATTACTATTGAACTTTTATCTATATACCAATGAAATTTAAGTATTTGTATTAATAATAGCAATTGTATGGGGAAAAAGGGAAAACAAAGAAATAGAAAAATTATCATCCTTCCAAAAATGAGGGTGGAGACAAAACATTACAAGAAATATTTAAAAATACTGAGCCCCATGTTAAAAAAATAAACACAAAGTCCAATTTTTTTTTTAATAGTCTTTCAGTGAAAGCGACTAGATCTGGGCAAAACCAGTAGTCAGAAGCTCACACTATAAAATTTCTTTTTTCTATACAGTTTAAACATTGGTTTGTAGTACTGCGTGACGCATATACCATGAACAATCATGGTCATCTGCACAGCTATGTAATATATTACAGACTGAATCAACACGTTAAAGTGATTTATTTGAGAGCTCAATTAACTTTATTAATCAATTATGGTACTCTTTGTATAGTGTGAGTGGAAGTTTCCCATTAGTTCTGCTCTTCTCATAGAAAATAATCAGTATTCCCCAAGCACAGCTGAAACAAAGACAAAAGCAACTGCCCAGAGGGATGTTCATTTCAACCTTAGAATTTTACTGCCATCTCACCAAAACGGTCTCACCTGCGGATTCCTTTGGGTGTCTTTCCAACCAAGAAGGTGGTTGAACCTACTCTGTGTACTTTTTTGTTTTTCTGGGTCACAGGATGCATAACATATAGGTGATGTTGATTACTGTTTGCCAACATTTCTTGTCCTCCCTTAATAATGTTCTTCTCTGATGTGTTGTCTTCTGCGTTTTCTTCATTTTTCTAGTACAATGAAACATAGAAATTGACAAAATAGCTGTGTCTGACATAACGATGAGCTCTGTTGCACCCAATTCTGTCACTCTTAGCCAGCACTCAATGGTTTCAATGCTAAGACTGGAATTCAGAGCTGCACTATAGACTCCCTACTCAAGTCATTCACTTTGCTCACTCAGTCACTTTGCCTCAGACACTGAAGGCAAATCTTTGTTCTCTTTAAGGCAGGACATTTTTCCAAACAGGTCAATTATGAGGCTAAAAGAAAGAGCTCTGTAAGTTCTCTAATACAAAACCAGAGGCTATACAAATACTTAATCCTGTGCCACAGGACCAAAATCTCAGTTACAACCTACAAATATTACTATAAATTAGAAAATGCCTGTGTCAATATCTTATAGTCTTAATAGATAAATTAATCCAGAAAGCTCTTACGTATCAAGACTAATGAATTAATTGGATTCAGGGCTCCTTGCTTGTTAATGTATGTTACAAAATTTTTGCACAGTATGTATTCAGAACTCTTAGTTTAGCAATTTAACACTCAAAGAAAAGCTATAAATAATCCCAACACTTCAAAGTCACCAAAGTTAAGGTAAAAACACCTCTGTCAGTATCACAGTCTAACACACACACAATTATTCAGAAATGTAAAGATATCTCTTTGAAAAGTACCACTATACTCACTTCTAAAGGAACAGAAAAAAAAAAATTGCACATTACAGTTTCACTGTGATACTGATAAGATTAAAACACTAACAATCACATGATGCTCCTTAAATGGAGAATGCCAATTTTAAATGTAATAGTCATAAAAAGCTGATGTTTTAATCAAATTCACAAAGATTGTGCTATAGATTAACTCATCATGTATTGACAGTCAGTGTCTTGCACAAAAATATAATCCTATTTACACCTTAGCTATTTTTCAGAAATTCTCACCAATTTTTGTCAAAATTTCCCCTTTGCCAAAACCAAAGCCAAGGGAACTATGAAAATTAAAGAACGTGTTTGAAGAGCGAGGAGAAAAGAAAAAAAAAAAAAACAAAACCAAAACGCAACATTACCTTTTTTTTTTTTCCTTTTCAAATGAGATCAGGGGAAAGAATAACTGCTGAGTGATGTCCTCAGTCCCCCTACTAACACTACTTTATAGATGAAAACACAAACTCTGTTCACACCTTGTCATCTGCAGTTCAAAATTTGGGTTTGGTTCTACAATGTTTCTTCCCAATGTGTTTCTATTTGATCCATGTTCACTTCCTTTATTTCCATGGGCTGTTCACCATGTTTTTGAGCTTTAGGATCTCACATCTGTTCTCAATCCATTACTTTGGCAAGTAACCTCAAACTAGCAGACAGAGAGATGTTAATATTAAGGGACCTACATGCATAAGTTTTCACTCTTCAAGCTAAGTGCACAACTCCAAAGATTAAAATTTCACTGCACTATTAAAAATTATACTACACAAAACTGAAACCAAGGCCCCAATTAAGATAAAAACTGTATTCTCCCAATAATGTTATGATTACAGGAACAAAATTATGATTGAATTAGCAGATGTTATCTGCAGCATAAATATTCTACAGTTCTGTATACATTTAAGATGTCTACAATTTTTTTTTTTAATCTATGCATGGATAATACAGAACCTTACTTGAAAAAAATGTATTTTAAAAGAAGAAAGCAATGCTGGTTTTAAACTACATTTATTTTGATGGAATTTTTGCATGAAAAATATTCATAGTATTCTGATCTCACTATGATAAGACCTAGTGTATTTGTCACTCTGTCAGGAAATCAGGATTGTATCATTTAATTCAAGCAAGTATAACTTGCATAGAATACACGCCTAACCTTGTCAATGCCTGCCTTAAAAGTACTTTAAAACCTCATAGATGTGCATCCATCTACCTCTTACTAATCAAGGCCGAAGTGTATGACGCAGCAATACTTTGGTTTACAGATCTGTTCAAAGACAAAAGATTAAATATCTCCTTTGGAAAAAAGCCAAATATTGTAAACACACTGAAAGTCATAAAACTGCTTGTCTTTGCAGAGAACCAGAATTAACGTAAAAAGTACTGCTAATCGCAAATAAATTCACAAATGGTGTATTTAATTCTGGAAGTAAAAAATTTTAAGTACTTTGACCCACACTGCCACACCCAAAAGAACAGCAGCAAAATACCACCATATACACACAAAGAGCTCCTCTTCTTCTACCTAAATTAGCTGCTCAAAGTTTTTTCCTTAAGGTAGAAAAAGTTACTATAAACAAGTTACCTCAAGAGCTGCAGGAGCTAATACCAGTGAAAGCCCATGGCCACTATGTGTTACTCCTGATAAACTCAGCTCTCTGGAGCAAAGCCAACTGGTTAAATGGAACCCAATTAGGCTGAAACACAACAACTGGCTCTGTTGAACTTGTGAACATTTTAGAAAGTTTGCTAACTTAAATCCAGCCCACAACACCCAAATCCAAATTCTTTTAAAAAAAATTATAAGCATTTCGTCAGTAAAACAAGAAAACTTATTTCAGTTTTTCTTAAGATGTCTTCATGTTCGCTGAAGGTCAAATCTGAAGTTTGTTACTTTCAGTGACACACAGATGAGGCTCTAAGTAGAGGTAAGCTTTACACACATAGATGAAAATATTCCCAGTATCTTTTTACTAGCATTATCGTTAAAAAAATTAAAAACTCGGTCAGCATTCCAGCACTGTCAACATTCTTCCCTCTCATGGTTGATTTCTTTCCGATTCTCTTTCAACATTCGCCTTCTAACTCACCAATTGAAATCTATTTCTTGATGAAAATTTCCTTTCAACAACTTCATATTTTCTGCTCCTCAAGCACTTTCTCTACTTAACTATTGTGGTGTGTCCCCATTATTTGCTCCTACATGAAATCCCATGTTGACTTTACAGCACTGTTCTTGTTCACCTGAATTATCATGTACATCATATGCGTAAGAATCTCAGAAAGCAAGACTGAAATTAACACAATTTGATTAAGCAGGAACCCCTAACTCTTCTTCTTACACTACTGCTACTAGTATTTTTAATCTATTTATATCATTGAAAGTCAGATCCTTTATGAATTAATAAATATTATGACCAAAAGAACGGAACAATAAAGGAAACAAAAATCCTTCAACACAAGAAGTATTCTGTGCATTTCAAAGTGTACATTAACTTACAGTACTGTATATTAATTAATATACCTAGGTAAGTACAAGTGTTGCTGAACCTCTTGAAAGAACATTTTAATGATCTAAGATCTGGCTACAGCATTTTCGAATCATTGTTGGAAAACTGGAAAGACAATAGTGAGTACTCCATAACCGCAAGACAGACAGACAGACAGAAAGGAGAATTAGGAAGAACAAGCCAGGTTTTTTTTGTCAAAAAAAATCCAACTGTTTTGCCAAACAGCAAGTCTGGATTTGCTTTACGGTTCAGCCACATAACTACTGAAAAACGTTAACCAATTTAACACAGGGAGAAGAAAAATAGACAAATGGCACAAATAGCAACACAAATTCTTTCTCCTGGAACTAAGATTCCATCCAGTACCTACATAAGTAATAGCATGTTCTTCTCTCACACTAAAATGAAAATACGCTTAGAAGTTTCAAATACATGATTTTGGGCAAGTTATTCTAAACTACAACCAAAATCACAGTATCGAAATCCAAAAGCATTCTTGCCAAACATTATACCATCACACATATACTGTGTGTTAAAACATATTCTTCATACACTGCATAGCACATCTTCTGATTAGCCTTCTGAAATAGCTATGACACAAAGCTAAAGAAATACTTGGTATAGCATACAGTATCTGATATATACATTTCAAAAGAATTTTTACAAAAAAGATTGACAGCAATCATGAAAGCAGTTAGTCTTTACTAAATGTTTAACTACATTAAAGACAATATGCATTTGCAGTGCATACTGTGAAAGTTCCACTGCTCTAAGTGGAAAAGTTGAAGTGAAACTTGACTATATACTTATTGGTTGTCTGATAAGTGTGCCTGTACTGAATGATCTGTAACACCATTATATGCTTCTGTATTCTTCATTTTCTCCTTTCTCAAACCAGTACCTAGGCAGGGGAAAAAGGTACAGTAAAATAATTTCTTTGACATCAAAGATAAAAAATTGATTGAATTACTGAATGTAACATTTTTACTACTTTATCCAACTTTCTGAATTTCCACTTTGTCAAGAAAATCTTCACAAAAAGTCCAAAAGAAATAAACAACTTATTTTCAAAAGCATACATATAAGATGAAGGCCACAGATGCCAGTTATTTAGTAGAGGGCAACATTTTTTGGATTCAAAAAAATTACATCAGAAAAGGTTACACTACAGAAAATATCCTTTTAAATGGAAAGAAACAAAGTTAATGAAAGTACAGTAAAATGAAATTGTGAAGTGCTATTGCAAACTAGGGCAAATAACATGTAGAAGTGCAGCCACTCCTTCCTGTTTTACACTGGTTTTCTCATCCTATCCCCTCTTCATTTACTGTACTTACTCTGAAGAGGCTTTCCACATATTACAATGGGAAAGACGGATTGTTGTGTAGTTGTGCAGAAAATAGTTTCTAAAGTATTCAGAAAACCCAGGGACTCTTACCACACATGAAAAAATACTTCAAAGAAAATATTTATTTCCACCTTTCATGTTCCATTTAGTCTATGGGCTTTTAACATAAACACACTATATCTTCCTACCACAGAAGATCTCTTCCTCCATTCCTTTTTTAGTTATTTATGTATCTTATTCTTAAAAGTATATATCAAGTTTTGGATATCAATAATGAGTTTCCATTTGTTTAAGTTAGGTATTACACACAGGCTGTAATCAAGAGTCCAGCAAAAATGGTAGCATCTGCACATTTAGAGTCCCACACCTGTTCAAATTTAAGGGTAATGCTCTTCAAGAAGAATGAAGACACACAGCTGAGCATCAAAAATTTAAGTGCCACAATGCAGCAATCACCTCTGCTTAGAGCCTCCATCTTGAATCTGTAACAACTCTGGGATCTGTTAGCTCCATGTGACCATGTCTCCTGCTGCATAGGTACAGAAGTTTTAAAAATAGTATATACCTACCAAAACCAATTTTTGTCTTTGACAGGACAAAACTTCACTATCTGTTCTTTCTACAACAGGCATAAAGACGTGGCTCTACACTCTGGAGTGATGAATGATAATTCATGTATAAGCATCCTCAGACATGACTGAGATGACTGGCTACCTTAAGCCTGTGACTTCCCTCTTCTTCTCTTTAGCCCCTTCAAGCAAAGCAAAAGAGAACACATTCATCTTTGTAAGTACAGCAAGATGAAAACGTATGGGAGAGTAAGTGAGCAGAGGCTCGGAGTAAGATGAGTAGAGGAGAAAAAAAAAAAAAAAAAAAAAAGAGAAACAGAGATTCAGGGATTCTTGTTTTTTAAACTGTCACATTTGTGGCAATTCCTCCAGTGAACAGACTTCGAGGATAATGAACTTCCCTCACAAGCCTGAATCTGAAGTTGGCGATATAATCCTCAGACATAGCTGTACTGCGTCTGAGTACCTTCCTCTCTTTTATTGCCTGATACCCAAAGTATCACTATGCTAACTATGTTGCCAGATACTGACTTCCAGTCAGCAATAGCCCTCTCTGACTTCCCAGCTCACAGCTGAAACAGTGTTAACAGGCTTTTCTCTTCAGGTATGCATGAAACCGCTACTGTCAGATATCTGGGATACTTTCCATTGCACAGTTTCATTGTTTATTTTCATTTCTAAAACAAACAAGAAAGGCCTTCTCAAACCTCTAGCTGTCTTGCCATCACCTAAACTACACAAAAACATGAAACAGTGAATTCAGTATGACTGTCCTCTTAAAACACAGTTTACAAGCAAATAACAAACCCTTACGCCATATTCTACTTTATATTTTCCCACTCCCCTCAAAACCTGAGAAAACACATGACTTTCCAAATATATTGTGAGTCGCAATGGGTTTTGGATGATTGTTATTATTTTGATCAGGTGATACTGCATTCCAGTGAATTTATCTACTCAAATTACAATTCTAAATTATTTCAGCTAATCTTTTTTCCCCCTTTACAGTTTCCTTTGTTTTTTTTTTCCCTGAGAACTTTTCCCATAGCATGTATGAATTACTATGACCTTTCTATATGCTTTTCTTGAACATATGTTATTCCTAGATATTGTTTTTATTTTACCTATGTTTTCTTTACTTGGCAGGACATATATAAATACCCTGAAATGTTACCCAACTGTTCGTTCTTGGTCCTTTTTTCTTCTCTCTTCCACACGTACACATATCAAAAAAGAATTTCTTCCTAAATTATTCTGCATGTCAAGGAAGACAAAGTATAATAGTGACCACATAAAACTTCATGTAGTTTCTCTAAAAATGAGGTCCACACGGTCAAGATAATAAAAAAGTTACCAAATAATGAGGCTGTCTCTACTTTCATCTGATTCTTAGATAAACCAGAATTGCTTTTTGGCTTACAGAGGACACACTACTGAACAAACTATGTACTTCAGAGGGTTATGGCGAGTTACACACTGCACAGTTTGAAATAAGCCTTAATCTTATTATATTTTAGAACGCTTTCTGATGTGGACATTAATTTTCCCTCTGAATTTAACTTTCTTCATTGAAAAGCAGTCTCACTCAGACTGAATTTTTCTACTGTCCTAACAAAACAGGATTGTAGAATGAGAAATAGTGGTAATTGCACAGCTAATGGTCAGCACCTCAATTGTCTTAGAAAATGAAGTTAACCTATCTTAAAATTTGAGAATACTCTAGGACAATCACATTTATACTCAAACTTTCTGAACTAAACAAAGCAACTCAGGATGTTAGCTGTGACTGCAAATGTATCTAATATTTGATAGTATCACAGTAGACCAACAGCTGCAATATTCTTCAAGCTACGAAACTGTTAAGACTTATCCTGGGTCCAAATTATTCCTCCAAAATAGTCTGCCAAGATAAAAAGTCCAGTATTTAGCTATACCTGCTGACAAAAGCAAAGAAATTTTATCAGACTAATATGTAGTTATTTTCCCCTCGTTGTCATATCTAGAACTACGTCAACTGAGTATAGATTGTGTTCTCTCTATCTCACATTTAGTACTGAGTCTGTTTCTTCTCCAATCAGGTAACAGAGCAAGAATTTCTCATTGGGTGCAGTTTTATTTAATTTGTTGACTCTTTAACAAAAAGAATTCCTATAAGCCATATCACTTTCTTGCACCAAAGACCTGATCATAAATCAACATAGTTATTATTGTTGAGAATGAGAGGAGATAATTGGTCTGTCTCAGAATGCAAAGCTAAGGTAATTGCTTATTCCAGCAGAAGTCTGTGGACTTGTACCTATCTTCTTTCATCCCCTCACCCCTCCATCAAACAGTAGCAAAACTAAAAGCCATGCACGTACACCACAATGAAAATACAACTACATGCTTCACAGAATGTCACATATGAACTCATTGCATTAAAAACAAAAACAAACCAAAAGCCATACTGAAATTGTTAATTCCATTGTTAACTGAAACTGAACTCTATAAAGCAGCATTAAAGGCCAATCATTCGGGAAACAATATTTTAAAGATGAATAACATTCCCCATCCTAGAAGAGCAAGGATAATGGAATGTTATCTCCCAAAAGCCTACTCTTTTTAAACAGCTATCTAAACTTGTTGAATCTAAAAGCTGTGCAAACACACTGCCATCACAGTTACTATAACTGATAGAAAGTCTTTGTTTAAATAATCTACAAAATGTCAATGTTATACAAATAAGATAAAGAGGAGTTCTTAATGACACAACTTTTGTATTTACAGTATTCTCAACAGCACTTAAATCTGCATTGGAGATACAAAGGGCACGTTTTTTCCTAGGCTGACAGCATGCTTAGTTCTCTCATTTACACCACATTGCAATAACATAAAGAGGGGTTTACCATTAATCCAGGTTTTACTACAAAGCATCCCGTTATTTCTCTGTCAAACACTGGCAAGAGTGCCAAATGTCTGTCATCCAATTCAGCGGATTAAGTCTTCTTTTATAGTGTGATTCTTGTATGAATTTATAAAAATACAGATATAGTTTCTTAGAGCTGGTCACAGTCTATATTTTGGCCTGAATTCATCCCGCAGAGGTTGAATATGACAGCTGGCAGGAAGCTGAGGGGAGAATACATCCTCCCCCTTTTCAGTCACCACATTTCTGTTGCCATAGTGATTAATCCTCAATTGAATGGCTGTCTTTGTACATTTCTTTTCAGTAAAACTTTAAGTAAACTTAAGTTGAAAACATGTAGTTGACTAAAAAAAAAAAAAAAAGACTCCACATATTCAACAGGTACAAGTTCTTGTGATTAATACTTTTCCACATTTTAAAAAGTGCAAATTAGCTCTAATGTGGGACAGCATCAGTTTTTCAAATTATTTAGTATGTCCTGTTCTCATTTTTTGTCTTTTTTTTTCTGAAGCCTCCAAGCTTTCTCCAAAGTCTTCCCTTGCTCCAACCCCCCCAACAAGATTCCTATTGAAGGAATACTACACAAATTCAGCTTTATAGGAACTAGAGAGACGATTCCACACTTCTGTACTTGTGTAAAACTTTTCACATAGACTGTTTTTGCCAATTAACACAGAAAATAATTAGGAAATTAATTAAGGAATGCAGTCATTTAATTCAGAATAGACTAGAAACATTAGAAGATATTTAATCTTGCTCCTGGGAGGCTTCTATTTCTTCTGGTAGCTAAAAAAGAGCTTCACAAATAACAGTGCAAGCTACCCACAAACCAAGATAAATAAAAAGCTCCTGTACTGAAAACCAGCCAGGTTGCTTTGGAAGCTGGAACCCACCAGAAAAAAAGGATCAAAAAAAAAAATCAAAACGTCTACAAATACTTAGTAGGTGATTAAGGTATTAGAGGAGTTGTTAACACTTCCATTTTTTCCTAAAAATTAATAATGTCAGAATAATTTTCAGCAAAATATCACATGAATGACTCAAGATTTTTTTTTCCTCCCCTGAAAGGCTGAAATAACTGTAGGTCTGCTCTGAAAATTAGTCTGGTTTTATAAATCCTTCATAGCCAGTCTAAATGTTCATTTCACATGTTTTCTTTCAGAAGCTTTTGTTTTTAATATTTTTCTTTCTGTAGTTACACAAGATAGTTCTTCGTTTTGGTTTTCAGCTATCTTCTTAACAGATAGTGATGGGATAAGAGACAATAACCTTTCACTTGTTTCATGAAAAAACAATGAATTTTTAACGAAGTCTATTTGCACACACGTGTAAACAGATTTAAACTAAAATGCAGAACACAGACTACCCAATGTCATTAAATCAGGCTAAAACCAACAAAATAATGCAGGGAAAAAAAAGTTATTTATTCTAGTAGATTAACTTTTAATATGATCTTCTTCCCTCACACTTCCCTCATGTAGAAACATAAAAGACCAGAAAACTCTTCTTACAAATAATCTTCCATGGAATAGCGTATCAAGTGTATTTTGTGGTCATATGCATAAGGAAGCAACAAAAAATAGTTCTCAGTAGTTTTCACTAGAGTGGGTATCCGCTACGTTAAATGACATGTATTTTCTACCTTCAGATGTTTAGAATACCGAAGCCTGGTGTGATTCTCCCTATATCATAGCATCACAGATCTGAGTATAATTTCTGCCTTAACACTTATGACTTGCTATGAAATATTACAAATAGCCAGAGATCTCAGATTGCAAAGAGAGACACTTGACTACTTTCTGAGACAATTAGGTTCTGTACAATAAATTTTCAGGACTACAGAGGAAGTTGAGACATATCATTAACCAATAATACAGTACAATCTGTATCTCCAAAATTTCTTCAGGAACAGCTGTCTGCCACGCTTCTGCAAAGAACAAAAATTCCTGGCTTTGTTTTGATCACTGAGGCTCTTAAACATGTCTAATTATTGACACTTCAGTGCTTTCCACATAAGCAGCACTATCAGAAACATCAACTGTTTGAGGAAAGATTATCATACTGTTCCTGTGTAATTTCTTCTCAAAAATCTACATTGATCTGATACTGCCAGTTGTAGTCAATGGTCACAATATGGACAATCTTCAGACACAGGATAATACACACAGTTCAGGAACTGTTGGCAGTAAGTTATATTAACCATAATTCTAAGCATTCTACATTTAAGGGATATCAAGTATATAAATGCCACGTCCATCTAAAAAAAATTGCTAGTCTTAAGTACCTCCCTGATTATAGTTGCAGAATAAAGTAGATCTCCACTGCTGTAGATGACCATGAAAGCCCCTCTATAACAGGACAACAGTATCTTTCTTCATCGAAAATGCTACTCCAACTCACCTAACAGCTACAGAATCTTCTACGTTTTTGCAATCCCATGGATTTCTGTGATAAAGGGAATATATTCCACAAAACACAAATTATGTTCCTTTCTTCAGGATGATGCAATAAAAAAAAAGCCCAAACTTTCACATTTGTTTGCTTCTACTATTGTCATATACAAACTATCTTCAAATAGTTCTCTTTCTTTAATTCAGATGCTGGACAGGATTTGACTAATGATACTCAACCAAAATACGACTTATTCTCTTGCTTGTACAATTGATGCATACTTTATACTGTTACTTTTACTACTTTTAGAATTTATCTCACCTTTCATAGCTGATAAATTCTAAGAGAGTTCTCATGATGCCCTATTTTTATTTCTTGAGAGCAGACTTCGTATTCTGGTTGCTGTTACCTAACTGTATTTTCAGTAGTCATATAGAATTTATGGAAATCCACACTAAACAAGGATGCAGTACTATAAAGGTGAAGATTCCAGCTAAACTAGTCAGTTTGCACAATTCCTTTTAACGGAAACAAAAATAGAGTGTATGACTATGCTCCCTACCACCTCGGGAGAAAGAAGAGTCAAAGGCTCTGCAGCAGTCTGTTCTATAGCAGTCCTGTTCCAACCAGGACTGTTATGGAACCTGGAGCACAAAGCAAGCAAGGACAGAAGAAATACTAGCAAGACCTATTTCTCATAAAAAGAACCAATACTTTGTTTCTCTAAGCCTTTAAAGGTACAGAACAATTGCAGGTGAAAATAATATGTTCTATTACTTTAGAGAAACAGTAGCTGGGGTATATGAATACTACCACAGCTAACATTAAGGACAGACTGACTACTTATTACTGGGTAAAAAAAAATACACTTGATTGAAATCTACAGTTTAAAAGGTTAAGAGAGATTTGACTGTGAATTACATTAGTGCCAACTGTCCAGATCTAACACAGACCTTCTGAACTCAAACTAAAGAAAGAAACTATCACCGAGACGAACACTTTTCTTATCCCAAAGTTCAAATCTTACACTTTTTATAACCAGTTTAAATCCAAGCTTATTTATTTGTTAATTACTCATGTTCTTAAACAAGATGTTCCACATACCTTCAAAGCCAACTTTTGAGGAACAAAACTCCCTGTCCCTTCCACCTTGGCTCTCAAGGATCTTCTTCCCATACAAACTCTCTCACTTTGAAGGAAGAGTCCTCACAGGTTTTGCAGACTGCTCAAGTTTTAAGCAGTTTCTATAACTTAAATGACTACATTAGTCTCCATGCTTCACCAATAAAAGAAGCACTAATAAACCTAATTTATACTCCTTTTAGCTACTGCAGGTAGAAAACCAGGAAGAAGACTTTTTTATACTGCTTTCCAGCAACTTGCTTTTTGCTGTTACTCATATTCACCTAATTTCCATAAATTAGTTACTGAAACTAAAGAGCTTAACCTAGGATGTAAAAGTTCATGGGAATTTTGTGAAGCCAAAATATGATTAGATGACTAGTCAGTAACAAAAAAAAAAAAAAAAATCAAATCAACAGAATACAAATGTTTTTGCAAAAGGTTGTCTTAATTGATTACTTTTGCTTATTATTTATTACATTTTGCTTATTACTTAACTGCTTATTATAACAGTTTATTATGCCTGTCATTCTAGATTCCTAGTAAGCAGGAAGCAAAACTGTTTCAGTCTTCAACCCAGATTTGTACAAAAAGCTGTACTTCCCAACTTACAACTCATCCACTTCTATGGAATACTTTGTTAGTTTTTAAGTACTCCTGCTTCCCTTTCCCAAAGATATTAGTCATTTCTTGAAAAATGTATTTCACCTTTTTAAAGTCAGAAATGCATTATTATAGACAGATTATAGAGCAAAACTGCAAAGTAGGAAGACAGAGTTGACATAAGTAAACTGAACAGAGCAAAGGATATTTTACTTTTGTCCTAATGAGACCTATCTATGAAATGAAGAGATCCTTTTTTGATCACTCCTGCCTAGAAAGAAGACAATTTGATTAAGTGTGTTTAAAAAGGGGCATAAATATTATCAGAGCATTATTCAGGAGCCTTCATGATACTATCAAATAAAGCTTCTGATTGAGAATATGATCACTGATACCCAGAGTGAACAAACTGCTACACAACAATTTTTGAGAAATACTGTTAGACAAATGATGTTAGAAAGTGAAAAATTTCAGCTGACAAAAATTTTTTTCTTTCAATAACTATCAGTCTACAATGAACATTCCAGTATTTAATACCATAATTTTATTTACTTAAAATAATGATGGAAATTTAAACTGTTCAGCTGTATTTTTAATTTTACTTACAATGCTACTTTAATCTGCTGAAAAACTTTAATATTAAACTTAATTTGAAATCAGCATTCTCTTTATGCTAACACAATTAGTTGCTTTGACAGTGAATGTCCTAACTTAAACTGATGGCAAATAAGTGAAAAATGATCAGCAAAGACTGATGGCCAGAACAGCAACAATGATCACATTTTTCACAGAACACCTTCTAAAAGAAAAATAATGAAGAAACTAAAATAATAGCGGTAACATTCTAAGTAGATCATAATTCAAAGTTGTGTATGAAGCCCTGGCAGCTCTTTTAAGCAGAGCACAAGAAATTCAAAGTTCAGCATTTAAGAACAGGCAGCCATCTAGGGATTATTTCTAGATTAGTGCCTCTAGTAAAAGAAAGAACAGAAAGCAAAGGAGGAGGCAGCCTTCTCCATAATTATTGATGTTTTTCTTCCTACTTAGATCTCCAACAGAACTGATACTACTGTTGCTTCTGAGTGAAAAATAGATACCTTAGAAAAACTGACGGACAAATTAATAAAGAGAAGTTCATTTGTAATACTTGCAGTCATACAAACTCTAAATAATGAGATGTAAGTTACGTGAACAATATAAATGAACTCCCACAAACCAGTTTTGAACATAGGTAGATCAACAGATTTACTCAAAGTACTTCTCTTCAAAGTTTTCTTTCATTTATATTTAGTTTTAATAATGTTGTCAGCTGTTGCCATTAAATAAGTACCTCTCTACAGTATTCTTGAGTACTTTTGACCAACTTTTCTGTTAATAAGGGACATTCTAATGCAAATGTGATATGAATTGAAAAGGCCTCACTTTTACTGGTTGGCCTGGTTTGATCTTCCCAGTGTAAAAATTCTTTGGCATCCCTGCAAATGGCTTAACTAAATACAGTACATCAACAACACTGGAAGAAATTCTCCTAGCCACTGAGGATATTCAGCACCCCAGAAGAACACAGTTTTATGTCTACAATTTCTATAGTGATTGCTAACGTCTTTGTAAAGATTAAACTGCACATTCACCAATTACTACTTCTATGGTTATGGTTTATTTTAAGAATCAGCCTAGGAAACTGCAAATGTTTATTAGAAGGCAAACAATGAAGTGTCCAAGTAACCAGTACAGATTAAAACTGCTATATAATAAGAACAAAAATCTGGAAGCTGCACCTGAATTTACTCCAGATTTATATATATTCCAAGTGTCATTAAACAACATGCATGACCAACAAAAATCATAAAACGTATTTGTTGTTGCTAATGAGCACTCCCAGTAAACTCTAGTTTTACATTTCAGACATTAAGCACAGACAATTTAACTCATTATATCAACTGCATGTGGCCACCCCCTTAAAAAAAAAAAAAAGAAAGAAAGAAAAAAAAGCAAAAAAAAAAATCTCACAGAGGGTGCTGTGCTGCTTGATTTCGAACTCTTTTAGAGGTGGCCAATGTAAAAACCACCCCAAAAAACAAAACACAAAAGTAATTTATTAGACCTCCATTTGAGCCGCCTCCTCCTCCCATCCTCAGTGGCTTTGATCATTCATGGTGGTCATTAACAGAAAAACAAGCTTACTAGAGCGTTTTAAGATGAAAAATGAGGATAAAAAAAAAAAAGGAGTAAAACCAACATTTCCCAAACATTTCTCTTTACCTTGGCACTACAGACTGCTACATTAGCAGGGAGCTGGGAAAACTGCTTCAACTCAAATACGTCTCGCACTGCCCAACGGCTCAAGCGATTCTCAGCCTTGCTGGATCCAACCACATTCTGATTTGAATGAATATATGCCACTTCTTGAACACCATCTGATATATTAGGAGAAAGACATAATCAAAGATGTTGGTTATTCCAAAATTCTGAAGGTACACAGTTGCACCAAAGAAGGGTATTTTAATTTTAAAAAAAGTTTTACATGAAAGTTGTAAAATCTGTTATGATTTCACTCAGCACCAAGTTTCTCAGCTCTATGAAATTAACAACAATCATTACACTGATTCAGATTTATCCAGACAGTTTAATACTGCTTGCATTTCAGTGTGGTTTTTTTCAGATGGACAAAGAAGCTTCAAAGCATCTACAATTTAATGGCTGCAAAATTAATGTTTAAAGTTAAGTCTAACAGATTCAAATCTTCTACACAGTATTTCAAACCCCCAGATCACGTAATTTTTTTTCATGTACCTAAGTCTTGTCAAGACTTTTACAGTTCAAATATTAGATTTGTGAATTCTTAATATTTCTTCAATCTTAGCTCTTTCAACAGACAGTAACTGTTTAACAAAACATTACAAAGCAGCCCATCACCCCAGTAAACAGGAAAGTAAGGCTAATAGGTCAAAAGAGAGATACAGAAAGACATTACTAAATTATTTCGGAGAGAATTTGTTAGTATCTTTAATAAAAACACGTATAGAGGGAAGAACTTAAAACCTGCCAACAAAGTTAATTAAACACATTACTACTTTAGTTGAAATAAAATCAAAGAAATTAGATTAGTTACCTAAATATCTGTCCATTGATTCCGCTTTTTGCTCTTGATGTTCAAATTCAGTTTTACTTGCAGTTCTATGCACAGCATAATTGCTAGACTTCATTTGTGCAACAGAAGTAGGATGAAGCATTTTAGACCCAAACCGAACTCTGCTTCTCTGGCTTTTACACTTAAAGCTTTGCTTTCTCACGTGAATGTTCTCAACTGGTAAGTTATCTTCAGAGGATGACAATTCATCTATACTCTGAGAATCACTTTCCTTTTCTTTTCTATTGGACTTCTTTGCTTGTAGCAGAGATTTGGAAATGTTACCTAGTCCACTGTTACAGGAATATCTTTCTTTCCATTTTGGAAAACTGGAAGTTCTTAACTTTCTCGTTTCAGAATTATGGGAAATTTCAATATCATCAGATTCATCACTTATGTCACTTGCCCCTTTCAAATCTTTTGTGCTGTTTTTGATGTCTTCAAAAGACACGACTTTGCTAAAACTTGACTTAGTACTCTGGAATCCAAATTGCCTACTGTCTCCCTTAAATACAAACTCATCTTTCTCTTTTGCTAACTCTCCACAATTTTCAGATGTTGATTGGTATATTTCAACTTTTTTAGTAAGCACTGATTGCTGGCATGCTGGAACTTGGGTAGGAAAGATGACATCATCGTCCTCTTCAGAAGTGCCTTCAGTTTCCATGACTGTATCACTTTGCTTTGAAATGCCTTGATCCTCACTTTCTCTGTCCCCTTCCTCCTCAGAGCCTGATAAAACAAACCACTCTGTACTATGCATACCTTGTTTATCAGTTCCATCTGGTGACTGAGCAGCTTTCCCATATTCCAAAACAGATACATGGCTTTGACATTTCTGAAAATCACTGTGCTCACTACTTAAATTTGTTCTTATGGTCTGATCATCAGAACTTGAATAATGAGAGTTATAATTTTTATCCCTTTCTTCGGTAGTTTCTCTCTGCAACAACTTAGAGAATCCACATTGCATTAAGGAAAGCTGTCCCTTTGTTACCATTAAATTATTTGCATTGCAAGGCTTCCTTCTGTCACATTTTTTCACAGAAGTTTCCAGCATATCTTCATCACTAAAGTCATCACAAAAATCCATTTCTTTTCTCTTTAATTGTGCCTGAATGCTTCGAGGATCTCCATCTTCTTTACAGTCTTGTTGTTCATACTAAAAAAAAAAATTTACAGTAAAGGTATTTAAAACAGAAATAGTATAGGAAACACACCTAATTCCATTTTTTTTACGCTGCTTTGGATTTTCACTATGTTAATCAAAAAAAAAAACCAACAAAATAGTATTACAATACACAAATAGAAAGCAAATACAAAATAAATCATAAAGGGAAGTTGTATCAAAGTCTTTGGCAGGACAGCAATGAAAATAACCAAAAATATTATACATTTGAGACAACATACGCTGCACAGTGCTCAAACAACCTACGTCTTCACAATCCACACCCATATTTTTCTAGTTTATATTAATCTTGTTACAACTTTTTTTCTTTCAAAGGTAGTCTGAGAAGTGACTTCATGATTCAAACCTTCATACTGTGTAATGACATTCATAAATCATCTCACAGTAGCAGTCAACCTCCTCGTATACAGGGGCTAACACAGTTTAAAAGACTTGTGAGTGTGTAACATTCTGCTCTAAAATTAGAGCTACTGTAATCAACCAAAAGAATACTGCTACAAAACCATGTGCTACTGAGACAAGAATTATAACAATATGTAAATGAATGTCAGAAGGGTAAATACTAAACTTTTGTACATGAAGGGAAGTTTTAAAAATAATATATTAATCCTGATATCACCCTGCTTATCGAGAAGCATTTAACTGAGCTTAAAAATTTACTGTTTGTCACCAAATCCAATGAGAGAACACGGGCATACAGTGATGTATTACCAATGTGAGGTAATGACCAACGTGATGGCATACTGATTTAAATTAATATTGACTTTTACCCACATAAATCTCCAAAAAGCATGAGACAGTGGCTAATTTTCAGTACCAGTGTGATCTAACAGTGTTTTCACACTTAGGGGCCATATGGTAAACTTAAGTGTTTGTTTCCTAAACCACCTAAACAGTGTTCAGTCAAAAACATTCATAAAAATGCTTCCATGAAATCCAACGTTTATAGACAAACAACAAAAAAAAATCTTGTTCCAGAAAGAAACCATTAGGACCATCAGATACATTATTATTAAAAAAAAAAAAAAAAAAAAAAAAAAAAAAAAAAAAAAAGAGAGACCAGCACTGAACAGACCACTGATTTGGTGCTAATCACTGTCTGATTACGTCAACTAAATCACCCACCACATATCTTCCACATAGGTCCACAAAACCTGGAGCAAGCTTTCAATCCTCTAAACCAATTGTCCTCCTTTCCACAATTCCCTAACCAAAATCTTCTAAATTATAGTAGGTGTCACATTCTCAACTGACTTCTTGACCAGAAAGCTGTGATATCATATCATGTCACATCATGTGGCTGTCACTCTTAAGACACTGCAGAGAAACAGAATCATAGAATAATTACAGTTGGAAGAGACCTCAAAGATCAAGTCCAACCTTCTACCCAATGTCACCATGCCCACTAAAACCATTAAACCATGTCTTGAAGCACCACATCTAAATGTTTTTTGAACACCTCCAGGGATGGTGAGTCCACCACCTCCCTGGGAAGCCCATTCCAATGCTTAACTCTTACAGTGAAGAAGTTCTTCCTAAGATCCAACCTGAACCTCCCCTGGTGCAACTTGAGATTGTTTCCTCTTGTCCTATCGCTAGTTACCGGGGAGAAGAGATCAACTCCCAGCTCGCTACAACCTCCTTTCAGGTTATTGTAGAGGGCGATAAAGTCTCCCCTCAGCCTCCTCTTCTCCAGGCTAAACCACCCCAGCTCCCTCAGCCGCTCCTCGTAAGACTTTTTCTTCAGTCCCTTCACCAGCTTTGTTGCTCTTCTCTGGACTCGTTCCAGCACCTCAATGTCCTTCTTGTAGTGAGGGGCCCAAAACTAAACACGGTATTTGACATGCGGCCTCACCACTGCTGAGTACAAGTGGACAATCACTCCCCTAGTCCTGCTGGCCACCTTATTTCTGATACAGGCCAGGATGCTGTTGGCCTTCTTGGCCGCCTGGGCACACTGCTGGCTCATGTTCAGTCAGCTTCAGTAAGCAATATTGCTCTGTAATAATAGCATGTTAGTAATACCTGCTTTCAGACTGAGAATATGCAAGTGTTCTAAAGGTCAGAATACCATATTACCAGATGTTCAGAATATCCCATTTGAAATACAAACAGCATGACATTACCTAATGCTTTACAATATGCAAAACCAGGGGCAAGCAGACAATAAAAGATGGCAAGTGCAATCTAGGGTAAAAGTATTATCACCCTAACAACATACTGTCCAAATTTGCCACTGTAGTACTGGGACCTAGAGGGATTGTCATCCTCTGATCCATAGTCTACAAAGATATCTCACCTTTTCTGAGCTGTGTGGAGGAGTCTCTTCCTTTAGCCATGTAGTTGCTGTCATGACTCCTGCTTCTACTCGCCCTTCCCTCTAAAACAATCAAGAACGTATATAATAAAAACTAAATCTTTTAAAGTTAATAAAGGCAAGCCAAGGAAAAAAAAAAAAAAATAGTTTTTCTTTCTTTCTACAGAGGTGTAAGCACCAGAAGTACAATCAGCAAAGTCCAGACTAAGACTCGCATTTTGGCAATACACTTACTGCTCTTTGATCTAATACATAACCTGCAGGAAAAATAACATAGCGCATAAATTGAGAGGATCTTATGCATACACTGTTTTAATGATTTTAATCTTTTTTCCAAAGCAGAATACCTGATACAATGTTCATTTTACACACCATGTTTTAATTTAATTTAGAGAAGTTTTTGAGCTTAATACCCCAAAGTACATGTTCTGACACCACATTACTCTTTTGGTTATGCTACCTTTATACTGCTGTATCACATTACCCAGCCTCTTCCCAGCATAAGCAAAACAAAATAAAGCAAAGGATAGCAAGAAACCTAGAATACAGCTGCAATAAATTCCAAGATGCAAGTTCACTGCAGCAAACATGCTGGATAGAAAAAAGTGAAATACTACATATACTTAAAATCAGTTTACACTATATGCTTTTTAGAGTAACTAAGAAATCAATCTCAAAATATGAAGCCCCAATTATTTACTTCCACCTTGTAACATTTTTGAGTACAGCATTATAAAATACATTTTACTAAACAGTTTCTGACATCTCAAAATGTACCAATAAAAGGTTACTATGATCATAAAAATTATTTTTATGATCTGAATTCTGACTTAAAAGGTCACTCCAAGCTATTGATGAATAAAAGGCATCTATGTACAAGGTTGACAATATGTGAGAGTATCACAAAAATAAGTCACATTTTTATTAGAAAAATAAATATTAGCAAACTTTTGAAAATTATAATCCAAACTTTTTACAGCTTTTTGTTTGATTGAAGGAAATTTATCTGGTCTACATCAGTGTGAAAAATTAGCATGTCTATTTCATTTAAGATACTGCATAGGCTGTTTAAGTTTCACCATTCTGTTTTATGAAGGGCTGCCATTCAAAATTACAACAAAATATCTCATGAGGAAAGGAAAACTCTAAAACTAATATCCAAAAGTAAAAAGGTAGGACTTCACACCTCCAGGATGTCTTTGGTAAGACAGGATCCATGAGTCCTAAGTTTGAAAAGGTTATGGATCCCAAAAAGCTCTCCTTGATGTTCCTTTGATCCTTGCACTGCCTCGAAATACCGCTTGGCATTTTCACTTCCAACCACTGCACAGTGAAGTTGCTAAAATAGAACAACACAAGAGATTTCATAAGTGTTTGCTCCAACATGTCAGAATTTCCTGGCATCCACATTATATACACAGCTTTAGTTGGAGCAGGCAGAAATTCCTAAGGGAGGATATTTTGTTTTAATTTCCCTGGCAGACGTTGGTATAATAGACTGTGGTACAATAAGAACCTACTTTGTTTTACTGAATAAAAAAAAAAATTCAAGTCTTTTACTTTAATGTTGTTTAATATCAGATATCTACTATACATACTACTGACACTCCTCTGTATCTTGACTGCTCATCTTTCCTCAATACTAAATTCTTACTATTTTTACAGTCTTTTGCATTGTATGCTTACTTGGTAAGGACTAGATAAACCCACAAGATTGCTCCTACTGATTTCTGAATATTTTAATTATCATGCACTCTTGCTAAGTAGACTGCACAGAAGTGACTTAAAAATATTCCAGGTGAAAAGGAAAGACAAGTCAATAGTTTGTAAGGCAGAATTAAAAAAAACTTTTGAAGTCAGACAGGTTTAGCTGCATTCCAGTGATGGTAAATTTTCAATACTTATATAATTGGTCTATTTGACTTTAAGTGGAAGAATGCCAAAAAGATGGTTTTATGGATACCAGACCTGTAATGCTTTTTGTAACTGTCTCTAAGCAGTTGGTAGTTCTTCAGTTCTACTCGCTTCTAGTTCTAGCACTGAACAGCCATTTTCCTAGACAGCACATCTCTTGAATTATGCAGGCCAGTTAACTATACAGGTAAATTCTAGCTTAACTTTAGCTAAGGACAGTTTACATCTTTCTTGAATTATGCATGATATTTAAAAAAGTATATTTTAGGATACATATATAACTTATTCAGGTTTCTATGATATTAGATTTCAATTTTATTTACATCAGATTCTTCAATCATGTACGACTAGGTCGGATAACCAAACACCATTAATAAAAAAAATTCTGTAACTTTAAAAATCAGATCTATCCCTCAGTAAGAATACACTAAAATCATGATAAAGTATCTTCACATAAATTCATTTCATGAAAAGGATGGATGACAACATTTAGCTCTCAGAGCACATTTGTATAGTTCACCAAAAGCCACAAGTCCACATGCAGTCATGGTTTCAGAATTTTCAACAGCAGAAAAACACTTTTTTTCACAACTTACTGAAAATTCCCTAACTGTATTCAAGTGTCAATAGCAGGGAATGCAATCCAAGTGCAGACTTAAAAAAAAACCAAACAAACCAGATTTACAATTACTCTGTTTATTGGTTCTTACTTATTGAAAAACACAAGTCAACTTAAAAAAAAAACAAATAAAACAACAGTCTTTCAAGTAGTTTTATACATGCCTTTTAGACATCCAAACAAACAACATCCAGGCCTTCTTTATCTACAAGATCATCAACTCCAAAGACCTCTGCAAAGCATGACTCCCCTCCTTCAGGATTTCGGTGAATCTAGTTGGTCATAATCTGTTACTGCTCATTCTGTTAGCCTTTGAGCCTCTCCTACTGATACCTGCTGTTGAAATGAATCCTCAAAAGTACTGTGCACAAGAGAAACCTTGGAACAGGATGCTCTCTAAGCTTTTCCATGAATATGGATATAAAGAATAAGTCAAGTAGGTTTTTTTGCCATGAACACTCCTTTAAACCTCACTAAAGTAACACTCAGAGCAGTACAATCCCTGCTCCTGATGTGTCTGAAGACTAAATTACTAGCTTTTATGGTTTTAGACCACTGTCCCTCAAAAATAGTTTTTGGACTTACTGTGTTTTATATTTAACTTGTCTCATCAGTATACGATTTCAAGTATTAATACAATGTGGTGTTCATTCTGAGCTTCTGATACAGTGTCTCTGAAAATTGTCCAATTACCTGTGAGCACTTCAGCCCATCACCTACTTTTTTAATTTCTTCTTACCAAGTTTTCTCTTTTTCATTTAGATCATTTTGTCAAAATGAAACAGAACTCTTAACAGCTTTTTGGCTTCTACAAAACACTGAATTTAAGTGAGATAAAATCACTGTTACACTTTTGAAAGTAACATTTTAAAGCAAGCCATACACATTACTGACAGCAGCTCAAGATTAGATCTCCCAGCTATGGGTTTTCTGACTACCTGCTCTGCGAAATCAGATGATCTTTAGAACCTTATTCTTACTTGTCACTTACTTAAATCTTAGCAGGATAATGACAATTTGTATACTACTGTATTTCCCACTCATTCAGCCTCCAACCTCCTCCTTGTAAATAACCCAGCTACCAGAGAGTGCTTGTCACTGAAGACTCATTACCAAGTTTTTCCCATTTATGGCCAGAAATTCAAATTATTAGGTTAATTCCTCAAACTTCATAAAGGCTTCTTTAATCTATAGTATCATTTGCCCACTGAGGTGACCTACTTTGTCTTTTCTATGCAGCGCATTCTTCAGGACAACTGTATCTCACTGATTTTCTTCCTTTCTCCAAGTTTATATGCCTATAATGTCAGTATCCTAACTTAAAATCAATCATCTTATTTCTTAACTTGCAACTTTTGTTAAGAAAAACATGTTCATATTTCATCTAGTTTCTCATTTTTCTGCAGCCTGCTCTTTGTTGTACAAGTTCGCTTATTTTCTGTTTTAATTCTGACCTCATTACAAAACAGTTGCTAGATTATTCCTCAAACCACATACTTTGTTTCTCCCAGTCTTAGGTGTTTAAACCTATCAATGTAAGTAGAAAAATCTGGAGAGAGCAAGTGTTTCAGATTGAGTATTCTGGCAAGCAACATCACTTCTTATCTTCGTAACAGAAGCAACTACAAGCTGTTTCCCCGTCCTTTTATAAGCAAGTTGTCACAGGCAGGACAGTGGCAATGCCTTCTTGCTTTTCTTTCATAGCACCAGCAAGATTTTTGCTCCATTTTCTCCAACCTTTCATAAGAAAAAGCTGCCTGAATCAAACTGCTGCAGATATCAACTACAACTCTCACACATATTTTACAAGTCTTTAAATAAAACAGTTCCCTGTATAACCTGATTAGCGTATATTGCATAATTAAACTGTAAAAAATTACAGAAAAACTCAAATACAAATATAATTCTGTTTTGTTCTTCAGCAATTACTAAGTGATATATCTCTGCTTAATAAGTTAACAGCTTGTATCATAAAACCAATGTAAACTACAATTTTGCTATAGGCTAGCTTAGCTTTCAGTCATTGAAACTGCTAAAAAGAGCTCCCAATTTAAATAGTTCATGAACTTTACCTGTTTATAAACTTGTCGCAAGTACATCATCTCCTCCACAGTTCCCAAGGATATCAACCTGAACACTTTAACAGCTTTGTATTGGCCAATCCTATAAGCTCTGCAAGGACAGTGGCATGTTGAAAAACATTTTTTAATCAGTAAAAAAAAAAAAAAAAAGCAGCACTGTTATGGGTAGTAAAACAACTAAATAAATTAATAAAAGCATTCCAATAAAACAGGAGTACTCTAAATAATTCATGAGTTGGTTGTTTTTGAAAGAAGATCCAGATTCACGGAAATACTCCAATGGCATAATATCAGAGATGGAAATGAGTGCTGAAAAGACACTAATCTCCACAAGGGTGAAGCAGAAAAGAACATAAATGTTTTTCTTTAACGATTCTGGAATTCAAAACATCACTTGAACTAGGATCAATGACAACATACTCTGTCCTGACAAACACAGGAAAAACACCATTCAGCTACACACACACATTCTAGAGATCAAGAAAAGTTACAGTAACTATGGCTTTTTTTTTTTTTTAATGAGCCCACCATAACAGTGCGACAAAAATAAAATGGAAAAATAAGAAGTAAAATTCAGGGTTAAAAACAAGAAATCAAAGTTAAAAAAATAATTTAGCTGGACCTTTCTTACTGTCTTGCCGACTAGTCAGACTAGATAAAAATTTTTCTCCCTGAGGAAAATTTTAGTTGGACAATCAGATTACAGAATCAAAGCAAAAAGAGTACAACATGGATCAAGTTTGTATTTTGAGACTGTACCTGTCAATAGCTTGAAGATCATTTGCTGGGTTCCATGTAGGATCAAACAGTATAACAACATTGGCACCAACAAAATTAAGACCCAGTCCACCAGCCCTAAAAACATAAAAATGAAAAAATAAAACTATTTGACAGTAAGAAAAATAGAATTATTTTCTTCCAGTGTATTAGGTCCATATTGGCATACCCAGTAAAGAGCAGAACAGAGACACTGAAAATAGTGGGGTACAGCTTTGTATTAATGTTGTAATAATAAGCACCAAGTACTCAAATAACCACTGTTATAAAACAGTCTTCTCACCTAAGTAGCAAGAAGATTATAAACTGTACGACTAGCTAAGTCACAATCAACTGCTATCACCTTACTACAGTAAAAGTCTTGATTGCTACTTCATACCCACTAAGCCCACACAGGCCAACTTCCCCAATGATTATACTGAAATTCATGACCACTTTTATGCCAGCTGACATTACAGAAGCAGGAAAACTACAGTTTAAGTAAAGAGTCTGCATTAAATATTACTTCCTCTAATCCCAGTCCATAGTTTTGATATGCAGCTTCCACTAAAACGGTCACAGTCTAGGGTAAGTCATAAGAATTAACAACTGTCACAAGCATACTTTTACAGTATGTTAGTCAACTGTTAAAAATATAGTTGGCCACACAGCTATATATGAGCAACATTCATACTGGTCATTATAAGGAAAAAAGTCACAGTAAGAAAGTTGTCTGCTGTGGGGGTTAGGAGTCACAGGGATACCAGTTACATCATCTTAAAACATTCAACAGCTGTAGTGTGCTTTCAGGTAAAGCCTGCAAGCCAGTAAAGAATTTGAGCATATGCCTAACCCTAGGTAGCTAACTAACACCCTGCCGAATCCAACAAAATTGCTCAGTTACTTGGAGTGTGGCATACGCATAGCTGAATAATTTGACAGGAACAAAAGTTAGGAAAATACCACATCTCATCCAGCTGCAAAACAAGCAAATACTGAAAATTCTTTGCAGCTGGCTCAAACAACATTCCTACAAAAAGCGACAAGTTCCTATACAAGCACATGCTAAGTACTATTATTAATTTAACTGTTAGAACAATTCTTCACATTGACACAGGCAGCACTAATTTCAAGTGAGTTTTTTTACTGAATGAGATACTGCAAATCTAAAAATGTCAATCCCATTTAATTTACCAAGCACCCAGTTTTAACGGATTACTTTATATTCTGCTTGTTTAAAGCAGTGGGAAAGGTAAAGTTTCCAGATACAAGAATGAATGGAGACAAAACGCAAAAGCTTATGGAGCCCCACTACTTTTTGGTCTTCATGGAATCCTTGCCAATGTAAACAGAGTTGTGGCCTCTTCTTTCCAGGTGTGGTGTGGTGTGGGTTAGTTAAATCTGGAAAGGGAGAGAACATGGGAACCTGACAGTATTAATCAAGGTTTCCAGAGGATGAGCGTTCTTGAAGTTTGAAATGCTGAATAAAATTTTTTGTATTTTTCAGAATACCTTACTGTATTTTTGAATTTTGGAACATTGCTTTTTAGTGAGGACAGAATTTAGCCTCTCATCTTACCAAACTGACTCAGCAGTCAGACCGAAACTTAAGTCAACATGTTTTTCTAAATGCTTTCTCATAAAAAATTGCAATATTTGGAACTGAAATATCCATTAAACCTCAGTGCAAAGCCTCTGTGCAAGTAAAACAGATTGACTATAAAAATTAACTAAACAGGATACTTAGCTTTATAAAGATTTTACCTTTCAATATTTTTAAGTACGCCACAAAAATTCAGATACTCCAAAACAAAAGAAGAATGGCTCCTATATTCTTCATGGACAGAATGAATGCAGTAGTTGGTTTCAGTATTATAAAGAATATCTTCCATCTTAACTATCATATTCCCATTATGTTAACAGCTAGCTGTTAGTTATTACTGTAAGATAGTCCATGCAAATTACTGTAATATAGCTCAAATTTTTTTTTATGAAAGGCCTCATAATAGTTCTGTTACAAACAACAGTTTTCCAAAGATCATTTTATTATAAACTGCACAGTGTTAAATAAATGGCTTGGTCTTATATCCTGTCATTGACAACTTAATACCTCAGTGTTCAGAAGTAACAAAACAATATTGCATGAGGAAAGTTTCCATGAAAGCTTTGATTACATAATTCTATTTACCAAGATAAGTTTTTTATAGTTTAAAACTTCTCTATTTCAGTGATATCTTGTGGCTGAGAGTTCTTTGAAATTGATCACATTAGCATTAGAAGTTATTTGCAACATAGTTGTGAAGAATTCAAGTCAAAGGAAGCCCTATAAAAGGTAATGGACAGCAGTCCAGCAATGGAGAGTAATTGAGAATGCTGCAGGTAGAATGGAAGTGCATACTGTAATCTTTCACGATAAAAACTGTCTACAAATTTCTGTAACCATCATCTTTTGATCATCTAAGCAGTTCTCTTTATATAAAAAAGAAAGCTGAGAAGTAGAAATACATTTTCATTTATACTTATTCTGAAGGAATTAATCTAGAGAAAGACTAGCATGAAAAATCCAGACACCATGATCTAGCTTTGATGGTGGGAATACTCGCTGTTCTTATTTCTTCCAGAGCATTATGATGGATTGTACATGTACAGTTCCTTTTCTTCAGGTTAAGCAGCATCAATGGAGTTGCAAGTTCCGACATTCTCCTGTCAAGTTACAGCAACTGCAGCAATTTTAATGTTTCTAAGCATGCCCAAAAATGGCTTGCTTTTCTCCCAAATAATCACACATTTTCCCAGCAACACCAGCACAGGACTGAAGTGTTCTGAAACAGGTTATACTTCATGAGTCTTAGAAATTCCAACAGATGTATATCTATTTTTCCACAGAGCTCAGGGCTGAAATTCATGATCCACACCTACTGGTTTGATGGAATTTACAAGCTCTGAAGAAAAATCAATCATATTTTCTCTCAACACCCATAAAATGTATTCACCCATATAGCTATACTAGTCATAGCTACTGATAAAAGCATTATGGATAGCTATATGAGTATGTTTGATGCGAACATTAACTGCAAGACTTGAGGTCAAGCTACATAGATAGACAGATTTTTATTTTTTTCCTTTTTTTTTTTTTTACCTTATTGTTTAAGGCCCCATTTCTGAAAACCCACCAACCAATTAAAAATCAGGATTTCCAAATGTCTACAGGCTATACACAGGCAAGTCCAGGCAGAAACAGCATTTTGCTGGTACAAAAAATATAGAATAATAATATATATAATAATACAGAAACATTATAAATTTATCAGTGAAGTCATCACCACTGTCTGCACTGTAACTTGCTAATTTATAGACTGGAGTTTCCCATTTATTTTTTCCCATATTCCCATTATGTTAACTGTGCCAGCAGAATAAAATGGCATACTCAAGATCACTATGTGGAGAATTCATCCTTTGCAGAATGCATTTCTGCAGCCAAAAGACTGTGCAAGTATTTTCAGTGAAAATCCACATTTGGCTCTCTGAGCAATGGGACTTTCAGAACAGATACAAGTTGACTACACAGAACAGTCAGCCAAAAGCTTTGCAAGAAAGCACAGACATAAGGGTATAACCCAATTCTGTCAATTTACCATGTGTTGAGAAATAAAGAATATAGTGTAGAGTCCTAATGCCTGAAATCTGCGTAAGAGGAAAAATGAATCTCTTGTAGAGTAGAATTAGGATAAATTGCTTTCTGATTTCCAAAGGATCACAAAATTAAAACTGCTTCCATTGCTGTATACCAAGCAAGCAAAAAGACCACTTCTTGTCATCTGTGATAAACTACACGAAGAATTGCACCTTCTGTTTTACTAACATTGGTTATATTGACCACAATTCAATCATTGTTTGTTCTTTCCATTTACTCAGTAATATGAGAAACACTAAAAGCAACAGAATCAAGACTCTTGTCTCAAGCACACCAGCAGGTATGGAAAGCTCACCAGTCTCCATATTCACAAGCTCTCAGAACAGAGAGGAGAAAGTCCATCTCTGTTTGCCCGATCTTTATTTTTATTTCTATGTAAATAGAACTGAAAAGGTTATGATTATGCAACTAAACTAGACTGATAGAAGCAAAAACTAGAGAGTCTTTCCTAATGCTACAGATGCAGTAATTCCCTGCTGTCTTCAGAGACAAGGAACAGGGACTCTTGAAGGTCTCAGGGAAGCTGATGGCCAGATTCCACAGTCGACAAAGATTATAAACTAACATGCATGACCAACACCACAAATCTCTTCACAACCCTGCCCACATGCACCACAGAGTATCTGAAGACGGTTCTGACGTGCACTTGCAATAGCCTTTAAGAATACGTCTGACTTCTATTTAAACAGAAGTAGTATGGATCCTCTTATCTAACTCCAACAGTAAATAAGGACTAAAGTGACTATATAGGTAAGAAGGGCATGTTTTCATGTTTCATTGAGTTTCACTAAGTTTTCCTCTGGGCAGGAAGATTAAAGTTTCTCCTTGTTCCCTTTCTGCCCTTGCCTGGTAACAAACTTCATCCAAGGTGAAACACGGAAGTAACTAGAATTAAACAAACATAAATAAAAGAATGATCATCATAGTTTCATTAGTTCTGGTAGAACATATTGCCCTATTTCAAAAGAATTCACTGTCCATCATAAATTGACAAGCAGATCTGACAGGTTCATACATTTTTAAAAGACAATCAAGGATTGTCTGAAGTATTTTAAACAGACATATGCTAATTAACATGGTTAATAAATTATAGTAACACTAAGATGATTTTTCAGTTCAATACAGTATTTCATATTCACACTCATTTGCTAGTACTACTAGTACACTGCAAGACATTGAGTCTGTCTACCTCAAAACGAGATCTTCTTGTGGATAATGACATAATAATAATATTTAAAAACTGTTTCCTCACTCCTACAGCAACTGGACATTTAAAACTAGGATTCCAAAGACTTACTTGTTCCAGATCTTAGAAATCCTCATAAAGCAGAGGAGAGGGGAAGGGAGGAAGTCTCTAGATATTTTAAGAAGCTTCAGACCACAGCAATGAATGTATGTTTACTAACAGACAAGAGAATAATTCACTTTCATAAAAAAGTAAACCCTCACAAGGTCATTAAGCAAAATACAGACTAAACTATTTACTAAACACAAGAAAGGTAGAATGAAACAGACTACAATTTAAGTTTTCTTACATTGTAGATACAAGACATATGTTAATTTCTTGAACGCTGTTGAACTCTCTTACAATTCTGATTCTATCTTCTGATTTTGTATTTCCATCAAGTCTTCGGTAATCTAGCCCAGATGCTATACAGTATTGTTCCAGCACGTCTAGCAACTGGGTGGAAAAATAATAAAAAAAGATTACACGCTTACTAGTGTCTTTTTAATTAAACATAAATCACAGAGGCCATGTTCCTCAAATATATTTTCAATAGACCAAGCATTGAAAGTGAGAGTAAATCTTCACCATTTTGATATCAACATCCTTGACTCGCTTTAGCTGTGATTCTACAGCATTCAAGGTGACTAATGTTGGTCTGTTGTGGTCTCACTCAGTCCTCCAAACCCAGCTGCCTGTCCCAGCTCTAAGTGATGCTGAATCCGCTCAATCCGTTAAGCTAGTAGGCAACTTGAACAGTTTCCTACCACCTTAGCAGTAAGTTTCAATGACTTGAAATATAGCAAGTGAGCACCAGAGACAGCACAGAGAAACATGCTAGTATGCACAGTCAGAGTTCAGAGGGATGGAGTGAGAGAGACTGCAGTAACCAGCAGTCAGTCTGGTCTTGAACACCATGAAGCAAAGTCTGAGAGACATGAGCATTTTACTACTGTATCTAAGTATTAAACTTGCAGTCTTCCTTAAAGCCATAAAAATTATTAAATACTTATGGCTCTGAACTGTCCTTCACATTATTACTTTTTAATATTTTTTAGTGCCATCATTATGAATATTTAATCAAAGAAAGCCATATTATAGATTGCACCATTTCAGGAAACACATTATGCCCTTACAAGAAAAATCAAGGAGCAAGTCCCTTAAAAGCAAAATAAGCATACACCTTTTGCTCTAAGTAAACACTGTTTAAGTTCAAACCAACTGGTGTAAGTCTCAGGGTTGAAGTTTGACTACTGCTGATGGTCACAAGCCAGTTGAACTGGCAAGAAGAGGAAACTTAACTACTTTCAGTGCTAACACAAAGGCTGTATGATACTTAGCTGTACTTTGCTGTGACAGTGCTCTAACTCAAGACATACCAGCTGAACCCAGTATGAGCTATCTACACCTGAAGTAATATAACAATTTTAAAAAGCTCTAAGGCAGGCAGCAGAGTGTACATTTGTTCTGCCATCACCATTTTTTCCATGAGATAACATAAGGTTTCAATACGCTTCTGGAGTACGGCACACTGTCTTCACCATTATTTTCCACAGTACAGAGAGAAAGGAAATGTGGTTGACAGCTGTCACCTCAGTGCTTTACGCTTCAGAACTTACTGCAGCAGTAAATTGATAAAAATCATATGGAGCTCACCTTTGTGGAAAAGGAGAAAAGAAGAACTTTATCCTTGTTTTTTCGGAAGTGATTTAAAAGTTGCTGAAGGACCTGTAAATGCACCACAGAATAAAAATTAAGAGATTTTATCTACACGTCATCTCACACACTTACTTGTGTTTTCAACCTCTAAACAGGCTACACTGTAATGAACTGTTTGCCAAGCCAGAGGCACAACAAAAAATATTACTAACATAATGAATGTGCCAAAGGTAACAGAGATGCTGGATCTACACATTTTTCAGTGATCTTCGTGGAAATTCTCCTGTAAAAAGGCAATCACCACTAACCAGGTAAATTCAGAAGCTATTTGTGTCAGTGCATAGACAGCAATAAAATGTTACTTATCTCATGTGCTAGCTCAGCTTGTGAATTTTTGCATTTAACAAATGCACACAGTTCCCCTGAAAACACAAAGGTCTGTTTAAGCTTTCTGTACTATATCTGAGTTCAGAACTTCTTGGAACTTGTCTTCTTAAAATAATCAGTGAGATGTATGCCCCTCCCCACTCCCCCTCTCGTCTGTTGCTCTGTTTACAGTAGGATCCAGCTTCCCAGATTCTGCACAGACCTTGAAATGCCAATAATCCGCCCACACACAATGTTCTTCTGGTGGGGAAGCAAACAATCCAGAGCCTTGTGTACAATAGTGATACTGTTATTTTCAAAGGAAGCATGTCCACATCTGGCAATGGCAGCTCCAGAGTACCGCGTAGAAGCAATACACAAAGGGGAAAGAGGAATTTTCTGTACCATGTCTGTAGCTTTCTCCCACTGGGCAATTAATATTTTAAAAATTATATTGGTTCAGTGATAAATACATAAACTGTTAATCAACACTGATCTCACTAAAAGCCTAACAAATCTTTGACAACCAAATAATGATGAATGTTTATGTTAATTTTACAATTCTGGATAATATCTAGAATCTAAAATGGCAATTATGCATCACTTACAAGCCCTTTTGTGTATGTTATAACTGGCTGGCTAAGTGAAAACAAGGTACAAACAAGAAAATTTTTGCCTGGTTTCATTGTACAAGATATAAACCAGGACTTATTTTACTGGGAAAAAATCCACATCAGGCAATTCAACAAGACCTAAGTTACTTACATTTACATTTTAATTTGCCACATTCAGAAAAAGAAACAGAAGAAAAACAGTGATATGCTTTTAAGGTAGAAGGAATTTGGCTAGTGTATTATTGCTGTTATTATTAAAGTACAGGTCAAATAATGAATTTCCTATAGGAGAATACACAGACAAATCCACCCAGTTTGTTTAAATAAAATGGATCAACGTCATGCCCATTGGGATTTTAGGTGTTTTGAAGTGACGAACAGGGAAAAATAATGAATAGTTTTGCATTAAAAAGAAATAAATTGTATGTTCGTGCACCAGAGCATTATCCTGAAAGTTGTTAGCCTGAAAAAAAATACTTGATCATACTTAAGCAAAAGTAACATGCTCTTTCTAAGAGTCCACACGGATTTAAATGTGTATCTCTCCATTACTACACATTGTAAATTGTCTGGCTGTGATGAAATCCCACCTCTCACATTTGAGAATACCTTGTTGGTATACAGATGCCCAAGTTAGTCTACAGTGTTTTTAAGCCTTCATAACCATGCCTGCCTGGGTTAGGGTTATGTTTAATGGCGACAATTACCATTATTTGAAGGTGCTCCAATAGACTTCCATCTTCCTACTGAAATAATGATAATATGCTAGGCAAAAATAAATAAGTCAATCCAACATAATTATTCCTAAGAGATTTATATTAAGAACAGTATTCCAAAATTCCACAAATGGCTATCTGTGGAAATACTATAGCTGTAGTTTTTTTTTTTTAAAAAAAAAGTTATTTCAAATGTCCAGACATTTATTAGCCCTTTTCACTTAGGAAGTACATAGAGACTCTCTGAGCCAGAATTTTAACAAAACTGTAGAAACAATCAGATAAGGTAGTAATGAGAATTACTGCAGGCTTTTAAAATTACCCTCATTCATCTCATTTCTTTTCCAAGCAGTCCCTGATACTTCTGTGTGGACAATCTGCAATCTCTGTGTTTCAAAAGCAACGGAATCATTCCTCCTTACACTTTGCAGGTCCTCGTTGTCTTAATTACAGAAAAATGGTGGTTCCTAAACAAGGCAGCACGCTCCTTTCATTTCAATTCTCACATATTCAAGTATTTCAAGTTTAAAATCTAGGCATGAAATTCACCTTGCAACAGAAAGCATAAACAAAGTCTTCTGAAAACTGTATGTTCTGCAGTATGATTGAAAATGAGGGGATAATACCACAAAGAAAGCAGAAGCTCAGATCACCTCCCACTGTAGCAAGGATGTATGAGAGTCACGGGTATACCATCAAAACTTACACGTGTACATTTGGATTATAGGGACTGTTTTTTCCAGTGTCTAGTTCTAATCTTAAATTCAGAACAGAAAACCTGGAGTGGCACATTGTAAATGCTACAGCTTGCAAAACATGTAGAGATGACTGCAGTCACAGCACAAGGTAGGACACAAACACCAATACGCTACTCTCACGCTTACGTTCCAGCATTCTAAGTTTTACTGGTGGCAGTAGGCACATTCCATAGTACAAAACTCTAGGCTTCCCTACGTGTTTCATCCCTCCTTGGTGAGAGAACAGAAGATACTTTAAGTAGATAGGTTAATCTCTTCAACTCTGAAAAACAGTTACAATTGCTTAGCTAATCAACTTCACAGACAAATCCCAGCCTTTCCCTCCCTCCCTGCCCTGAATAAAGTTAAATCAATGCCACAAACTTCTCCTTTGCAAATATGCTACAAAAGAATGATCACCTGTGCCAAAATTTCTGGGTAGCCTGTATTAAATTTTAATTTAAATGACTGACTAAATAAAACATATTCATTACAAAAGTTGTAAAAGTATTTCGATTAGTTTCTATAATTTTTTTATAGAACAGAAAATGTAAAGTACTACAGTTGCACAAAGCTATTAAAAACATTTTATGATCATTTGTCTCATTTATTTCCAAATGAATGTGTTAAAAATATATAAAGCAATTTTCAAACTCTAGTATCTGTCAACCCTCCTCTGACTATTTTCTGATGGTAAGAGGGCCTTCTAAATTAAATACCTTCTGAATGACTTTGTTTCCAGAGCATAAAACCCAAAATCAGCCCAAACAGCTTCTGTTTTAAAAACCAGAATAGAGAACAAAAAGTTAGATAATCTCTTCTCATAAGACAAACCTCCACTGCAATTTGCAGAAAAAAAAAACCAAACCAAACCAAACCCCACCACAACACCAGACATGTACAAATCCCTTTTTGGCATCATAATTATTCTCAAGCCAAAACTAATGGACTCAAAAAACACCTTATTTTTCCAATGATGGCTACTTGGCCCACTACATAGAACTACTCCTCCCAGGCACAGAGGTATCACCTCACAGCTCAGAATATTCTGCTCATACTAAGATACATTTCCTGAAGTGACATAAAATTCAAGTTCTCCTTAAAAGAGAAAGCAGACCAATCTCTCTCAAAGTATATGATTCTTTCAAAAATACTTAGATAAATTCTATCCAGTTTGCAATGGACTGAAATAGACACTATATAGAGCTCTAAAATCATATATACAAAACCAGAGGTCAACAACAGTGGAAAAATACTCTGTAAGTCTACCAGGCTGTCATAAATGTAGCATTTGAAAATGCTTCTGTTCTAATTCACAAAGTAAAAAACAAACCAAACAAGTAGAACCCCTCATAATAACACAAGATCGTAATTTCTTACATTGGAAGAAATAAACGTCCATATTGCTTTGTACCTTTGCCTACTACTACTGCAGTGTAGTGTCTGATCTGACTTTTTTGAATGGACAGAATAATAAAATGTTCTGGAAAGAATTATAGCAGGGTTTTTTTATTTCCTTTCTTACTTTTCTACAGAATTTTATATTGCACTTCTCATCTCTCATCTACCAAACATACTGAAGAAATATTTTCCAGTACAAATACTACTTCAAAAACACAAGATTGGATTTTAAAATCCAGTTTCCCATGATAAACACTGCACTTTTTTTAAAAAGTGGAAATTCTCCACACCAAGGCTCTTCCCAAGAATATGTCCTTATGTAGGGTTTGGGGTTTGTTTTTTTGGGGACTTGTTGGTTTCTTCATCTTGTTTTGGTTTGACTTTTTTTTTCTTCTAATTACCTACAATCTATATTAAAAAAATACCATGAAATATAGGAATATTGATCAGTATGGACTGATAACAAGCTAAAAGACCAAAAATTACACAAAAAGCACAATATATCAGGAAAGTCTCTAGGGTGATAGAATGAGGATGAGCACTAGGTGATCCACTAACAATAAAAAAAACCCACAGGAGTAACCACCACACTAGTAGCTCACTATTTTAATCACATATTTCTCATCTTGTTCTACTTAGGTTTGGGCAATTTATCTAGAAATGTAACCTAGCCTGGCACTTATCTACTGGTAGCTCAGAGATTCTTTTTTCTCACCATGTGGATCTCCTCAGTGTCAAAAGTAAACTTTCACCTGCCTGACATCTCATCAGTATCAAGCCATCAGCACAAGCTCAGTATACTTAAGAAGATCACAGCCTCTGCTCTATTGCCACCTCAGTTATGATCTTACTCCAGCACTGCCATAACAGAACCTTCTTCCTTGCCACCCAAGGCCACTGTACACAAGCATGACAAGAGCCTTACTGTTACCAGCCAAGGCTACACCCAACACACACAGCCACAGTCAGCTGCACCCCTGAGAAGACACTGTGCTCTATGCTTTCCCAGAAGCAACTCAGACTTAGGCCACGGTTTGGAACAGATTCCTCCCAACAGGCAGTTCTGTAAGCTGCAAACTTTAAAGGCACATAATGTTGGAACCTCTGTCTTAACGCAGGCATTTTTGCTTGCCTGTGTTGTTCACTACTGTGTCAAAAAACACATAATGAAAATGTTGTAAGGCAGTGCTGGAGTGAAGTATGCAATAGCCCCAAGAGACAAACAAAGAAAGGAAAATTAGAGAAAAGAAAATTAGTTTTAACCAACAAAAGAGCTTCATCAGCACCACTGAAGACCATGGACCTAGTTTTTACAAGTATGTATTAATATTTGCTGGTAGCTAATTTAACAATAAAGTTGACTTTCATGAGATAATTCAGTGTATACAACAAAGGTAATATGCAGGCATCACACATGTATGTGATAACAGAAAAGGAAGATGTCGCTTGCATAATATCAGTAAAGTGGTAACAACCACTACTGTTACAAAAGCATGGCCCTGCCACTGCCTCCTCGCCAGTCCCAACCAGCAACTCTGAATATCCAAGTTTATAGAGAGCAAAAATATAGTACACTCCATTCTGCATAGGTTTGCATCCTCCAGTTACTCTTGGCTCAGGAACACTCTTAAACCTAGTATGGTCTTCTTTTTAATTAGCTACCTTAGACATCTTTTCCAGTTATTCATCCTGTTCCCCTCTGAAATCATAGAAAGTCAGATTTTCTGAGGTAAGGAGTTTTTCAGGTTTACACTTCACACTTTTTTTTTCACCTTTAGCATGGCTCCTATTAGCTTCATTTGATCTCCAAAGAGTTAGAAAAGACAGTAAGTGCTCAGTACATCTTCACCAGCTGCATACTACTCACGATTGTGTAGGTCCTTCTCACATTCATCCTAAGACATTTTTCCAGGCTGGAGAGTCCCAGTCTACTTGGCTGCTTCTGTCCCATGGTACTGATCACCCTTGTGGCCCTCCTCTGAACCTTTTCAAGGTCTAACATATGCTTTTTGAGAGGAGGGACTGGAGCTACCCACAATATTGAAGGTGTACACAAATCATGAAGTCCATAATGATTTTGGTTTGCTCTCTTCTGCTTTCCCAAATATTTGTCTGCCACTCAGCTGATGGCTTCATGGAACTATCTGTCGTAATATCATCCCCCCAACTCCCTTTACTGGAAGAGTCATTTCCGTGCCCATCACTAAATATGTGAAGCTAAAATCTTAGGATACCTTAGCATCACAAATCAATCTTACCAAGTCCTTGCCCAGAGGCACCCTGACCCATGACAGGAGATACCTGCTGTGGTACCACCACCATAAATAGAATGATTAAAACCCCACAACTATTAGGTATACGTTTTCTTATACCCATATACCACAGCAGCAGACTTACTACTATTACTAATACTTATTTGTCTTCTGAAGAACAGGTTTACCTTCATTTTTCCACTGTACTTTGGATCTGAAATTGTTTCAAAGGCTGCATCCTTGCTTAACTGCACAAAATCTGGAAAACTGGAAAATACCTGGCTGCACACCCGTTTGATATGTGCTTCCTGGAAGAAAAGCAGAAAGTTTGAATAGGTGTCAAAAGTTAGAGCTACATTGCGGTAGCAGTAAGCCATACAAGGAGTTAAACAGGTTGAAACAAGTGATCTGCCCAAGTAATTTGAGCAGAAAGAGTTTCATGTTTTTATTCCATTCACTACAGAACTGCTGGACAAAACACCTCCCGTGTGGTTTGGTGTGCTTCATTTAAAATGGAAAGATCTTAATCTGAAACCATGGATTCTAGTTAGTAGAGCAAGAGAGGCCCAACATTTCTTCTTGTGGTCAGAGACTGCAATATGAATGGCCAGAATTGCCAGTGTCAAGAAATCTGCTGGCTTGAGGTTTGCATTACCAACAGTTGTGTACCAGCACTTCTCTTGACCCTCTAGCATGATAAGCCAATATGGGAATTACATATTGTCCCCATGGATACCACAAAAAACAGTATGGGAAAAGCATTTAAACGGTTCAAAAGCCCCATAAAGCTCCACTACGAGAATTCGGGTAGCTCTGAACTTGAACATGACCACACTCTTCAATAGAGTCTGTTTTTCCAGAGTAGCAGAAAACATCTCATCTCTCACCTAAGAATAACACATGTGATGGACTTTAATACTAAAGGTAAGAAATACAAAATATGAGTTTCTTCGTTAGATTTTAGGCAGGTTAATAATTATGCACATCGTAAAAGACAATAAGTCTCAAAATATTCATATATTGTTATTTCACTATTTAAACTCTCAAATGTTATTACAACAAAAATTACATACAAAATATTTTAAAAAAAAAAAAGCAAAACCTGAAAACATTTGGCTATATATTGCGTATAAGGCCTTGGATACTAATAGTAATATTTCCTAAAAAGCAAAACTGTTTTAATGGAACAAACTTGCCAAAATTAGCTAGGATTTTCTCATTTCCACAACTTTGTGGCTTCTGAGAGGAAGCGGTAACATCCCTAAATCCCTTTGCTCATTCCTGGATCTTAAGGAACACATACAAGCATTTTTAAAAACTCTACTGTTTGTGGGTCTTGTAGGTTACTTGCCACAGCAACAAGATAAAACGATACTGCTTTCTCCTTGAGCATTTTTTACTAAAATGTATTTCTCATTTAAAGAAGCTCAGCTTTGAATATAAAGTACTAGAGAAAAAAAAAACCAACATTCTAATTGCCTATTATTTATTTATTTGCACAAAGACGTTCCTCTTACTAGGCACTTGTCATAAACGGAACAAAAATAGTCCTATTAGAAATCAATAAATACTACTCTCCTGCCTAAAGCTCTCCAAGGTTTCTATAACCATTACTTTCAGATATGCATCAGTTAAACGAACGTACTGTTGTGTAACATCTCTATCTAGAAGGGCTGCATTCTGAATTACTGAATAGAAAAGGAATTTTGCAAAATATCTTAATTTCAGTCAGTTAAGACTTAAAAAGGAGGCCAGCAGCAATTTTCATTCAAGTGTTTTCATCCTATTTTCTACAAGTCCATTTTTTCGATACCTCTGAAACTAACCTGCTGCCTGCTAGTGTTGTCCGTCTGCAGCAATGCAGCATGATTTGCAACCTTCTGTAGGATGGTCAGGTAACTGAAACGCAGTGACTTAATTGTTTCACCATGAGCATTTACCTACCAAAAAAAAGAATGTTTATGCAAACAAATACTCCTGAAAATAAGATATATTCTAAAATAAATGCTATTATTACAAGGTTTAACACATTAGCGATTCTAAGTAGTACTGTAATTGATCCCAAAGAGATGCATATTGTATTTCTAATGAAAATGTAGCAAGCTGGTTTTTTTTTAACTCAGCTCTGTAACCCTATTAATAGAAAACATCTCCTCAAAAAGAAAAAAAAACACCTCACAGTTATGTTCACAGCTTGCTAAACATTTCAAATAGCATTAGATCTACAGAAATTACTAAGATAACCAAGGGTTCTTCAGTAAACAAAAAGACAGTAACTTTACAATTGATTTAAATGTAAATCACACCAGAGCTGTTTGAATGACTTCTTACCCTATGACTCCTGACTTTACTTTTCTTTACAGCAAAAATGTATACAGTTTTATAAACATCTCAACTAACATAATTCAAGCAACTTCAAATATTCTACAATGCAGCAGTGGCAATAGCTTCAGCTATTTTTTCTGGTTATGTTGGCTGATTCAACCAATATTTGTTTTCCTTTCCCCTCTCGAGTTACTAAATTTCATTGTTAACTTTGGAGTAAGACAGTCCATAAGAGCACTTCAGTATCTGCAGGCCTGCCTACTGCCCTTTGCGAATGAAGTTCAACAGCATTTTACTTTTTCTACAAAACATCAGGAGAAACAGAAGCCTGTAGAGAACTCACGCTACTACCCACGGAATATTTAGCAGGCTGATAGGGAGATTGTTTTTAAAGAAAGATGCAGAAGACTGAATAAGCTACATCATTTGGTAAAAACAAAACAAAGCAAAACCAACACTACACAAGAAACAAAGTAGGCCAGAAGAAAAACAGGGAGAAGCAAGTATGAGACACACGCTTCTAAACGTTTAAAAGACGTGTTTAATCTGAGCCTACTGAGTGATATGGGCAAAACAAATACAAAGCTAGACTAATCGAGTGTTAAAGAAGCCCAGAGAAGACAGAAGAAATCTGCAAAGCTGTTAGTAGTGCACAAAGTTCTGCTTGTGCTCTATGGCTACTGTCACAGTTCTCCCTTCAATGAAGCAAAGCGCACGTTTAGTGGCACAGAAAGATACAATCCAAGTGCAGTCAAAACACAAGCAAAGCCCAGACAACCTGCTGTGTCCAGGATGCCTCTGATTTGCAGCTTCTGCATGGACTGCCTGAGGCGCAGGGCAGCGGCATGCCTGACACATACTGAACATCTCAATGCAATACCCTTGCCAACATTAACTATATCACAGGTGCACTTACTAATACAACACATTCAGAATTTACTGGAGAAATGACCACCTGCTCAGGGCATGTAAAGCATCTTTGCCGTAATCCCAAAGTGCATAACTCCATTGTGCTTGTGATGCAGCCACTCATGTTTCCAGTTGGGATGTTCCTGAACAGATGGCCTACAACCACACAGCTATTTCAATCAGCTCTTCATTAGCAGAGAGCCTCTCAAGAAAACCAGAAAGACTGTGATCTAAAATCCAAACACTTTAAGTTCTTACTTTGTAACAACAGTTCTTCCTTTTACGGCCACTGTTGCAGCTACAGCGCTCTCCTGCTCGTAGTACTAAGCTTACATCCTCCGTCTCTAGCACAGCCTGGTACACTGCTTTCTGGAAATCAGTCAGGGAACAGTATACCATCTGCCAAAGAGAGAACCCCAAAAACACAATTATGTTCAGCTTACAATGAAAAGTAAGAGCGCACTGCATCAAAAAAACACACAAAACACTGAAGATAAAGTAGAAAACAAGGATTATTTGCTCCAATAGTTACAAGAAATTATTCCACCACCAAATGAAATGATGTGGATCTTGACATCAAAACAGCATGAAATTGTAGCCAAAATGTAGGTATACTTCTTTTATCCCCTCCCAAAATTCTACAAACAGAATCAATGTCAAGCTACAAGACCCTGCTGTTAGGTTTCTATAAACCTTTCAGCATGGCTTTCAAGGAAGTGTAGGAAGAGGAGGGAAAAGAGAGAAATAAACACATAATTGTAATTACTGATTTCCCTCCACTTTGCCAGTTACTTAATTTGCCCTTTCTTTCCTCTTTTTAGACACTAGCTGTTATAGGGCACTATCACAGGCAGGACAAACAGAATAAGCAATGAGAAGGCAAGGATCTACACAGTGCTACGGCCAAAACTCTTATCCCTCTTCTTAAAGACCATGGGTGGCATCTCCATGACATCTTTAGTCTTAAGCAGCAGGAGACAGAAATCCCAAGATCATTCCTTAACCTAGGCTACCCACACAGCAGCAGCACCATGCTGAGCTATAATAATGCAGCAGTAACTTGAACATATACTCACATTAACAAGAGAATGAAAAGAATAAAACCCGCTAGATTTAGAAAAGTGATTGACTGATGTTTGTGTTAATCTTTCCTCCAGAAGACAGTTTAGATGACATTATTATACACTAAGGACAAAGAATAAATATGAAATTTTGAAAACATAACCAGCTGCAAACTAATGCATTTGTCTACTTAGAAGGAAAGCACAAATACACGTAGTAAGAATTTACTAGAACTCTTAGCTATAGTCATAAAGTATTATCACTTCACATAATGTTTACAATAGCATTAGATGAACAGGATTACAGACCTATCAACAATAAGCTTTACGTTTGGGGGTTTTATTTAGTGATCGAAAATAAAGGAGTTAAAAATTAAAAGCATACTGTTCCATGCACAAAGTGCCAGGCTGCACATTCAGAAGTCCTATGTAGAGTTGCAAGGGATTTATATAAATTGCATTGGGTTTGCACAGATAAGTACAAAAGTGCACATAAAATAGATGTGTAAATCACTACTCAGAAGTCTAGCTGAGCATTTTCATGCTTGATTAACTCCATTTCAACACGCAATCATAGTAATTATGCGAACAAAGCACACTACTGCGTGTGCGTTTTTTCCAAGGCTCTGGATTCTTCTTAAGTTCATAAGTCCAAGAGAAAACCATAAACTACTACAGGCATGATGAAAGAAAGAAAATACAACAAAAACAGCAAAGAAGAGATATATTCATTAACATGGTATTTGAAATGTGCAGGCACTCTTACTCTGTCGTCTTTTTTTGGCAACTGATCACTGATAAGCGCTTTGGTACGTCTCAGAAACCAGCCAGACATTTTTCTTGCTAGCTTCACCATGGCCTTACGACCTGTTGCTAGCTCTCTTTTAGTTGCAGTGTGCCTCTGGCCGTGCTCCACCGGATCAGAAAATTTCTTCTTGAAATGTACTCTGCTACCCAAAAGACCTGGTACAGCCCTAGTAAAAAACAAAAGGGGGGGGGGGGGATGTGAAGAAATAACAGCATTTTCTTTACTCCAAAGCAGTCTATCCTTTTCCATTGATCAAAAGCATACCATAAATTGTTTCTGGCTTACAGTAAGAGATCTTAAATTAATAATCACTAGAGAAAGGAATAAAAACTGTGTCTATAAATAGAAACATATACTACCTTCAGACACGCCATTTTTTCATTTGCTTTCTGTGACCCTCAAATGTTAAGATTTTCCCCTTAGGAAAAGGGTTGGCATCTCCAGAAAAATGAAAGCTCAGCAGACCAACAGAAGTCACAAGTACATAGAACTTCTAAACTACAAGGCTGCTACTGTTCAGGAGCCTAAATTGCAAGCTAAGCAGTCATGTTTTCAATTTTTACTGTTTTTATTAAAATCAGGTTATGGAGGTATTACAATTTACTAAATAAAATCTTAAGAAACCAACAGCGAAAAGAATTTAATAATCATTGGCAGCACTATATATTGGAACAATCTATTAACAACATCAGCATAGTTTTAATTGAGAGGATGCCATGCCATTACTGTTAAAGTATTTCTTTCCTGATATTTCAATTCAGTCTGTATATCCTTGTATTTAAGCTATGTTTGCTTCATACCTTCTCTGTAAAGCATCCCCCAGTAAGTCTTCTATGTTTAGATTTATATCTAGGATTAGTTCCACCTCCCCCTCTCCATTAAAAGTTTTCCTGGACAACACTGTTGCTTTGCAAATACCTGCACTTATGCATTTTGAAAAACAGCAAAATGTTACTTTCATCTTCCAGGTAAGTCAGAATGACCTGCACACACTGGACAGAGCAAAGGTACAACATTGTTCAAAGTCATGTAACAATTCTCTGAGAGTGTCCTTCAAAAAGAAAGTTAAATGGGGGCGGGGAGGAAGGGGGTGGGGGGGAGCGAATGAAAATAATTTTAACTGCTTCCCAAATTCCCCAAAGAAGCTAGATAGGAGGAGCTCCAAATATATTAAATAACTGCAAAATTCATACCAGGAGCTCACCTTCATAGATGTACTGGAAAAAAGAAACTTATGATCTCACAAAATATTGGGGTATTTTGGGGGAAGGGTTGTGGTTGTCTGTTGCCGGTTTCTTGACACAGAGGGATCCATATCATCCAGCTCTATCCCAGTCCCACTGCATGGTTAACATATAGAGGGGTTTAACCACAAAAAAAGATATTTATTTACCAGTCCATAACACACCAAAGTTCCTTCATATTGTTTTGAAGAATGGTTCCAGTAAGACCTATGCGAACACTGCATTTTAATGACTTCATGGTTTGCGTTATTTGAGCCTTTGGATTCTTGATTCTATGTGCTTCATCCACTATCACAGCAGACCATTCTACACTGTAGATCAACAAGAAATAATCATATCAACTGAAACCGCTTGTCCCATCATCCCACATACACATAAAAAGTGAAGTCAGTCATACAAGTAGCTGTGATTATTATGAGACACTATTACTTTTTGATTTTCCTATTTTCTATTGTATTACACTACTCAGTTTCTTTATATTCTGATTGTTTAGTAAATTCAATTGCCATAGTTGAATATAATGGCTAAACTACATAGCCAAATAAATGAACTACTGTTAACTTTCTGTGAAGAAAGCGGCTTTCAATCTCTGGAGCAATCAATCCAGCACATCTCACCAGCACTAATTCCACTCAAAAGTAAGATTTAGAAAAATTAAATAAGTCTCTGAGGGTAAACTATTGAAACATGCTTAACACAGGTATGCTTCATTTTCCCAACAAAACCCATCCAGGATAACCAGCAGTAGACTGAAAGCATTTCAATCTGTATGGTTTCCTACATTAAAGCATCACTCAAGTTCTTTAATATCTACATGATATCAAAAAGGCAGAAGAGTTTTAATATTTTGTCATTTTGTTACTAGATGGAACATATCTAGAAGCAGAGACTGAAAGATAATTTGCAGCCAGTTCAAGTGTAAAACCTGGAGGTAGAATGACCTGTATACTGTGATACTAATTTAAGTTATCAAGTCCCTAGGAAGAGATTTATTAACTTTATGAGATCACTTTATATATTTCAGAACAAAATCACATCCACTCTGATGATACCTCAGGCTGCAAAAAGCCGAAACAGACGTGTTTAGAAGGAAACCCCTTCCCCGAGCAGGCTGCATTTAGTTCACTAATCTGAAGGCTGATCTTGTGGCATTTTTGATGCCTGCTAAATACATTAATTCATATCTGAGTTCCTTACATTCCTAAAATCTGCTAAAAAATAGAGTTTCTGAAAGGAATCTAACAGATGAGCACATGCTAGCTCCTTCAACTTAATCTCTCATTATGCTGATTTACATGCATAACTGAGCCTATGTATTCTCATCAGTGATAATTAATTATTTAAGACCAGTTTTTGAGGCCAATCCTATCATTCTAGCTAAGCAAGACACATAGCCTTTTCCAGTGTCAACACCATAGGCCCATCCAGTCTCACGCTCTGCAGAAAGAGTTTGGTAAATCTGTATGCTAAAGCAATGTACTTGCAAGCAGTCAGTCACACATGAGATCTGCTCTGCACATGCACCTATTTCCTGAACACTGTCTATTCAATGACCAAGCCTGAAGAGCTCCTCAGAAAGACAACAGCAAGAATTAGGGTACTGCTAACATAACTCCTTTAGTCTTCTCCCATCTGCACTTCTCTTTCAGACCTAAGCACAGAGATGGAGATCTGATTGTTTTGGTGATAGCTGTCCAGACTGCTAGGACGCTCTCTGTGGCCTGGATCTTTCCCAACACCTAAAATGACAAGATCTGCAGACCCACTAACAACACCAGCTGCCGAAGGGCAGGCTGCTACTACCAGCTTTTCATACAAATTGTACCCTGCTTTCAAGATGACCTAAGGAAAGAGGACCACTAGGATCAGATGAGAGGCTAAGCACTCCTGAACATAGCCAAAGGAAAGGCAAAACTCCTAGTTTGAAAGTGCTAATAGCAATGGAGCAAACAAAGTAGGATTTCTAATACAATCTGTTGTCAAAAAGACCTTGATTCTGCTAAGTCCTTCAGGTATTTAAAACTACACACACATGTATACATCTTACATCTCAAAGTTTTTAGAACTCAAGAATTTCATCAAGCTGGTGAAAAGCACAAGTAACAGGGAAAATACCTTTTGAACGTTTGCTAAAAATTCCAGATTTTTTTTCCCCTCCTTACACTGTACTGAAAGATGGAAATATCTTCTGTGTATCTTTTAGTTACCACCAGTTTTCAGGTAGGCAATTCCTGCATCTTTTAGAGAATACATCATTAATGGGTTAACAGCAAAGACTAGCTTTATGAAAACGATTCAAACACTTACTTCTCCCAAGCATCCTACTACAAAGGTAGTACAGGGTAAGCTCTCTGAGGAGAGTTAAATGGGATCCTGCTCTTCAGCACACTGACTCATTGGATTTAACAGTAAATAGATTACACAGAAAGAGTAAGCACTTGCAAAGAACAATGCAAAATTAGACAGTTAAAATTCTGTGTGAGGGGAAAATACATTAAAATCATTACCTGTTAAATTCATCCAAATACAGGCGAAGTATTTCGTACGTTGTAAGGGCAACTTCACATTTCCCTTGCTTGATGCGACTCAAGTCATCATCTTTTTTACTGCCATGTAAGACAGAGACCTTAAAGTACCCCCATGTGTCTAACTCATCCTTCCAGTTGTACAGCACTGAAAGAGGGGCCACTATGAGGAAAGTCTGAAAACAAATACATGTTATAGTATTACTGGAAAAACTACAACATAACACTTTCCCAACAACGAAATTCAAAATTCTGAGATTTATTTTACCGCTTTGAGCAGTTTGAATTGTTTAATTCTGTCACTTCAAAGCACAGTATAGAAAATATCTGAAGAGTCAACATAAATTCAAAAGTAATCACTTTACTCAGAGTATGTAAGTAGTACAGAAGAAAAATACTGTAATACTAAGAAAAAATACCAAAGTAGTGCTACTTAAACTATACTCTAACAACTGCAATGACATGCAAAATACTATCACTTTGCTTTATTATAGTATCCGTACACCATCAAATGTTTTACAGATACAGAAAACAAAAGGATGAAGAGGGTAAGCAGCTTCCTCCCATCCACAAGTCTAGTCATCATATGACTTGAAAACTGAAAGACCTTAAAAGGGTTAAAAAAAATTTAAGAGAGCTCATACAACCCATTTAATATCATAGATACCAAAGCCAGTGAGGCGAGAAGGGACCTCAGGAAGTTTCTAGTCCAACTTTCTGGTGAAAGCAGGGGCAACCTTGAATTCAGACCAGGTCATTTAGGGCTTTCCCAACTCAGGTCTTCAAAGTCCTCCAAAGATGGGGGCAGTCCACAAGCTCTCTCTGTGACCTGTTCCAATACTTAATTGTCCTCAAAGTGAAATAATTCTTCTCTTATTCCCAGTCAGAAGCATTCTTGCTTTCTTTGTTTGTTTTTTCACATGAAGTACTACCCCTTCACCTCTTCCTCTCTGCCTGTATTTCCTGAGGAATCTGTATCCATTATTCACAGAACCATAGCCATATGAACCGTTCTGCCAGTCAAATATCCCAATTATTCCAATAAAATAAAAATATCAATGGAAAATAGAAATTGCATGGGTCCTATGTTGGGTAAAATTAAAATGATTTTCAGATTTCTTTCATTCACACAGAACTTTTACATGTATCTTTATTTCCTGCATCTATACTTGATTACCTAGATCAGTCTGACTTCAGACACTGACAATCATTTGAGAAAATATGCAAAGTCACATGAATATTAGCAATAAATTTTCCAAATACATGCATTTACCTTAATTATTTAAATACCCTGTTAACATACACACACAATCACAGAAAACTATAACCTTCTACTCACTGACATGGGCTTTTCAAAGTATTCTAGCCACAAATCTCACTCAGATATTTCCAAATGTTTTGTGTTAGCGCAGATGAACATTATTGCAGATTAGAAAACAGTTAGACAATGCACCATGACAGTCCAGAAAACTGAAGGCTTCCCTAACACTACTAGGAAGGCCATGAACCCCTAATCTACCTAAGTATCTGCATTTTAAAAATTAATATACATAAACTCCTAAAGCAAACAAACAAAAAAATCCAAGTATTGCCTTTTACCAAAATCCTTAAGCTTGTATCACTAAAAGCTGTACCTTCTTGGTGTTACACTTTGACTCTTTTTTCATTGTCCTCAGTAAAAATTCTGGCATATTATTTTCAATATCCTCTCGTGTTCCCTTTTTGTGCAACACTGCAGCCAAAAATGAAATGACCTTGAGAAAGAAAACAATTCTCAGTGATTATGTACAAAGATTCAAACAGAAATTGATTGAGTTCCACCGAAAATAAACATTTAGGAGAAAATCCTGGATGGGATTTAGTAAGGTGGTTTTTTTGGGGGGTTGGGTTTTTTGTTTGGGGTTTTTGTTTGTTGTAAACTAATCTCAGTTTTTAAAATAGGAATCCCTTCCCTCAGAGAATCCTGATTTCATGATAAAAGCAATTAATTACCCTATTTTACTCTTTCATCCTCTAAGCAGAAAAGTTGCAAAAAGACAGAAGAGACTATGAACGAGCCAGGAAAAACTAGAGATGGGGCATGCCTTGCAATTCTCCTCCACTTTCATGAGGACACTTGAATCTTAGATGAGAAAACAGTAGGAAGAGGTACTTGCTAACTATACTCCTAACATTATTTCTGCAAAACGAAGAGGAGGTTTAAACTAGAGGTTAGATTTTTACTAACATGTCATTTCCTGTATGTTCCATTACTTCCAATTCCTGTTGTTAACTTCAAAACCACTTCTTTCTGTTGTGTTTGGGCTATATTCTCTCATCTGCCTCAAACCAGTCAAGGTGATTTCCCTTTGATTATGAAAAGACACATATTATAATACACCACAGCAAGGACAAACATCCCAGCATAGGCTTTTGCAAGCTGCTCCCATGGTAATCCAAAACAGGAAGAAGGCACAGAGATATCTGGCCAGAACATCCAAATCCATAAACCCCACTTTAGATAAATGGTATCCATGGGGCTAACCAGCAGCAGCACCAGACAGGTGCCCTTCTTTTCAAAACGCAAGAGGCCCCCTTTACGCAGAGCGGTCAGCTTGAGCTGTTTCCTTCTGCAGCTGCTACACAGCTGCTCATAGCAGGGTAAAGCTGTTGATCTCTGAAAAGGAAGAAACTTCCAGAGCTTTCTCTCTCTAACAATGGGGGGGGAAAGAGCCCATCAGGAGTACAGGAAAAATACCCGAGAAGAGTAAAGGTAGATGAACAGAAGAGAGAGGAAACCCATCACATATTCAGCCACAGGGTGAGAAAGAGAGATGTAGAACAAAAGAAAACCAAACATATAATACTTCATATAAACGGAGGCTAAGACAAACTGCAAGTTTGCACATGTTATTTGACTTTAATTTTTTTTTTTAATCTGTTTGAGAATAAGAGTAAAATTCAACCGAACACAAGATATCCATATGTCTTTCAGATTCTCCATTTTTGGAATAATTACGCATCACAAATTTGTAATGATAGCAAAGGCTGTAAAATGGTAACTCTGCTCAGAAACCTTTGGCTCTTCCAGATAAAGCAGGAAGCAACCTAAAGGTCTTGATAGGAAACTAACTTACTGCAATCCCATTAAGAAACAATATTATCCTACTGGTCTTCACCTCAACTTCAGCTTGAAATGAAAGAGCCATACAGTCAGGTCAATTTAAGTAAAAACCAGTTCAGAAGTACAAAGAACACTAAAAACCAAGAGTTTTCTAGAAAAGTTTTTAGCTCATAAATCATTCTATAATTCAGAAACAATAAGGTGCAGCCAACTGTCAAGCATAAGACAAGTTTTCCATAAGACTAAATCAGTTGCTTGAGGAAGTTTAACTAATACTTATTCTTTCATACATACGAATCTTTTCCAAACAAGTGAAATCCTATTTTACTTCCTATCCACTGAACTGCGTTTCCCATACTGAACTTGAAGAATATAAATACTACCCACGCAGGAACACACTGTTACTGTGGGATAAGCATGACCAGGTCACTACAGAATCTGCTCCGAGATTCAAAAAATACAAGAGATACAAGCAAGACAACCCAATTTTTTCCCCCCACAGTTTACTACTATCTTATACAGATGCTTCTTACTATATGAAATCGGATTCTTTGCAGCTCTGAGTAGAAACAAACTCCCATAACTACCAAGTTCTTAAACAGCACAGCCAGGCTTAGGTAAAACACAAGGCAAATGGATGCAGTTTAGTTTTTAATAAACATCTGTTAACAGATCAGCAGCAGCTACACAAATCCATGATGCACCTCTAAATGCTCTATCCAGAGAAGTTCTGGCAGTTTAGTTTACTCACTCCTCTTGTCAAGTTTGCTACAGAACAATACTTCTTTGCACTGAAGGGTGTCTGTCAATACTCTCCTAAATGGAAAGGCAACAGACACTACAGCCAGTATTTGTCAGTGAAGGAATAAGCTTGCATTTGACACATGGAGGGAGTAAAGAGAGGGGGACAAAGACTAGTCACCATAGGATTCAAGCTGCTAACTTAAAACCAGACAGATTAAAGAGAACTTTCAAACATAAAACCACCCTAATTTTAGTAAAGTAAATAAATCATTTGGGCCACACTAATTCAAAGCATATGGAAAAATCCAGCTATACTTTGTCCTTTCATCAACCCAAGTTGTATTTCCAAAAGAGTGATAAAAATAACATAAAATATCTAAGCACTTTTTCCAGAGATGGGAGTAAATGTGTCTGCTCCTTCTCGTTTCCAGTACAGTTAAACCATTTGTTTTCAGGAAAAAAGGAAAAAGACATTTAAAAAGCTACAGTCAGATAAGGTTTATAAGTACTTTTAGCATACTCCACTGCAAATTACTTTCATAATGCATAGGTAGCAATCCTCAAAGTAAATTCAACATAAAATTAATATTAACATTTTAACTAGCTTAATTACCCATGCTTACACTAAAAGGGGTCACATCCCAGTTTTGTGGTCTATCAGGAGTGAATATTAAATCAGCAAGGGTTCCCTGCTCTAGGTGCTGTCCTGGATGGTCACATCCTGCCTCCTCCAACTCCACAACAGCAAGGGGAGGTTAAGCTCCACTGAAGTGGCTTTTCTTAAATACATTATTTTTAAAAAATATTTACAACTTACAGAAAACACATTGCCAAAAAAACTATCTATTCTCTCACCGTAACAATCAAAAAGAATACCTGTATTGTCTTTCCAAGGCCCATATCATCTCCAAGAATACATCCCCTTTTATTAGCATAGTGTCCATACAGAAATTGGGCTCCTTCTCTTTGATAATCACGCAGGTATCTGTTAATTGTATACGGGATAAAATCACCATTGTCAGATAATTTAAAAGCAACCGCAGGAGATGGAAGATTTCGGTCAGGAAAAAAAGGCTTTTCCAGATCACCATCATCACATATTAAGCTTTTCCAGGGTCCTCTATTGGTTTTGACTCTACAAAGTTTAGTTATTAGTATTTTCCTTTCTTCAGACTCCAAGAATGATATAACAGCAAATGTTTTCCCATTCTCATCCTTTTCAATAGAGGATATTGTTCCTTCATGAAGTTTCCCACTTTCAAAACAAGGGGCAAGGCATTTCTCACCAATATGCCAATTATCTACAATAAAACCAAAAAAACATAGTGATAAACTGGCCGGATGTACAATGTACTTCATTTTATCATACTAATAAAACACTGGATATAAATTTATTTGACAAAATGCATATGACTTGAGAGAAAAGATTTTATTGAAGGTAGCACTAGAATCACTATACTGATTACTGTTCAGAACCAAATCCTGAGCTAGACATAAAATTATAGTTTGCTGAAACACTGCTGTTTTATAAATATCTGAAAGTCTACATGAAAAAAATCTGATGTAAAAGCCAAATTCTGATACATTAAGCTGTTGCACAGTGGCTTCACACAAGCAAACACTGATATGCTGATGCAGGTTCAGTGTCCAATTAATAGACCACATGATCTGGTCAAAAAGGTCTTCTATATTAGACACACTTCTGATCTACCTGAATCTAGTACTGCAGTGTTAGCCAATTGTTTTATAATTATAGTCACATAGCAAAACATCACCTTTCTCTTAACAAAGTCTGGAAAAGGTGAGAAAAAAAACCAACCTCAAACTTATTTTAGAAACAGAAGTGTTTAAAAGAACATATAGTAGCATATCATTTGCCTATATTGCTAATTACTCCGTAAACTGCTTACATAGCTGTCAAGTCTGAAACTATTAAAATCTGTTCCTCTATGCGATCTCACTATGGCCTTAATACAGCATATCAAACATCAACAACAGAGATGACTGAATTGCTTCATTTTCAGCTACCTCATTTTTACATTTCATGTGCAAGGATGATTTTTAAATGGTATGTATGCTGCTGACAGGGAAAGATGCAGGTAAGAACAGCAGTGTATCAGAGTCCAAAGAATCCACACCATACTGAGAATGAAAAACCCAACAAAATACCACTATCAGAGAAAACAAGGCCTTCACTCTTCATTGTAAAAAAAGAAAGGCCTCATAAATAACGGTTGCACATAAAGTTTTCCAAATCTGAACCAAAGAAAGGTTGTCCTTTCGAGCTTGTGGAATCAATTTCCAACCTTCCCCTGCTCAGACATACCAAAATAGACAAAGGGACACTTGATTAAGTTCAGAACTTTTATTGTTTCTTATCTACTTGTTGGAGTAAGTTCTGCTACTTCAAAGAAAGCATTATCAGTAACAATGAGAGGGACTTAAGGGTTTTATGGGAAGGTGCAAGTCAGAGAAACTTGTATCAGAGCAAGTGTCTGTACTTCATACATAAGATTAGTGGCAGTAGCCCTTTCTGGGCACGTCAACCCAGTTACTTTTCAGAGGTAAGGAAAAGAAAAGAGGAAGTCCTAGAGGCAAGAAACTCCAACTTCCTCCATTTCTATGTCTCAGTGCAAAAAAACTCATGGAGAAGATAGGTTCTTCTCACCAATTCCCGAGCTCCTGGAAGCGTACGTTCACAGGATTATTCTCCACAATGTATTAGTTAGACCAGTGATAACTATACTTCATTTTTAAAGATTACTTAAATTATATTCATTAAAAGAAAACAAAAACATCCATGTAGCCCACTATTCTGCAACCAGCAATGGCCATAAGTTGACATCCAAGTAACAATAAAAACAGCACAAGCATACAGAATAGCTCTCTTCTAAAATTCTTCAACCTTCAAGTATTATTCTTCTAGCTACAGAGATTTCCTGGGCCCGGTGTGCTTTGTCTGTTTAGCAAACCCCCATGGACCTCTCTCTTTCAAGTAGCTCCGTTTCCTGCCTCAACACATGCAGTTTTCTTACATTTGGTGTCTTCTGACTACAAATTTCACAGGTCTGCTCTCTAATACCTGTCAAGCCTGCTATGAACTTGGATCCCATAACTTAAACTGATGGCCCATTAGTTCTTATACTAAGAAGACCATAAACCATGACTTGAGTCCATCAGACTCAATTTTGCAGATCTCTTTCATAATGTCCCCCATCATCCTTACTTGATAAGTTCAACCCCACACCCTGTGACCTGTACACAAGTGCTCAATACCTTCAGCCATTCCCGCTGATCTTCTCACGAGACCTGAAGCTCAAGCGTATCTTTTCGAGGCAAAGGGTGAAGTACAGACAGTATATTCAACAAACAATACACAACTAATCTCTTAAACTTTCAGGCATTTGTACTGTCTCTCACACCATGCACATGAACTTCTCCCAGTAGCATCTAAGTCTTCGAGCAATTTCTCAAAAACAAGAAGCAAGACAAAAAATGAAACCAGCTACATACAGCACACTGTTAAATATGCAAAACAAAGATTAAAATAAGATAGCACTTCTGTAATTACTTTCTTTTACAGTAATATCTGAAGTGACATGTGACATTAAAGACTCTCAAGTTAAAACTACGATTTAAGATGATAGTGCCTTTGTTTTTAACTAAGCATTTACTTGAGTTTAATGAGTTGCATATGACTTGTCAGAATTAGAGTTCCAGGTACAAAGTGGAATAAATCACATTAAGCAATAGTTTCAGTGTTACCAAACTCCAAACCTAGTGAGAAACAAGGAACAGAATGAGAAAAAGTGAAAGAAAATAAATGCAATGGTATTGAGAACACCATTGCTACAAAACCCCAGAAAATAATTCTGTACACGCCAGAGCAAGAATTGTTCCTTTAACTAGCCCGATTCACTAACTTCTTGGTTGCTGAACCAGAACTGTAATTTATGTAAGGTACTATGTTTAAAAATGAAGAAAACTATCCAGTATGGCTGCCTAGCATGGGTACAGCACACTTGCCATCAATGAAGAAAGCGGTTCTTTAAGATGCCTGCATATACTTACCCCTCTTACCACGGTTGAAAAAAATGTGCCATTATACATACTAACTGCACTGAATCATACTGATAATGGCCGATTGTCACACACTAGCTCCTTTCAATAACTACTCTTCTACAAAAAAATAAAAAAAAAAAAAAAAAAAGGCAAAACTATCATGAGTGCTTTCTAACTATTGAGGTTTGATCAATTAATGTAGAGTGCAAAGGCATTTTTACGCTCTAATATATGACTGTAAAAGCAAAATTCAAGGACACTATAAAGTAAAAGCATTGCTCTCCTTAAACTGTAAGGTTAACTACAAAGTTGGGAAACAAGAGAGGCTAAAAAAACCCACCCAAATGTTCTCTCCCTAAAGATGTCAAAGCAGGGTGTTTTACGTTCATTTAACCATATTCCCACTTGCTGCAAGAAACAAACTTAAAATGTACACTTCCCATAAACAGAACCGATTTAAAAATACTTTCCTCACTTAGTATTTCTAAAACACATACACCACCAAGCTTCGTAGATGCAAACACCTCAGCTTCGCTGTCAGGTGAGGTCTCGCAGCACCGTGGCAGCCAGATGTGCGCGCAGGCACGGCCAGCGCGCTCCCGGGGCCGCGCTATTACCCAGGGCCCATCTGCGGGAGCGCATTACCGAGCACCTTGTAACTTCCACACCTGCGCTCATTTTCTAGCTGAACCAACGTGCCCAAGCATCCGAACTCTGCTCTGGAAGGATACGCTGAAGATGCTTACCTGGGACATCATCACACATTTTAACATTTGGCCGTGCAAAGCCCAGCAGGGCCCGTGGGCGCAGGCAGCCGGGGGCGGGGGGGGATCGGAA
>NW_009618844.1:0-3528 GCF_000690535.1 Cariama cristata | reverse complement strand
GGGCCCCGCTCCCATGGAGGTCACGTTGCCGTCACTCATGGTCCGTGCCTGCACCCACATCCCCAAAAACCCACCCTGCTGCCTCCCCACGTCAACAGCTCTGCACCCCCATGGTGCAGCCCTGTCCCTGCTTGCCCCAAACGCTGGCAGATCCGAGTTTAATGCCACAGGGCTGCTCCAGCCTCTGCAGAGGATGGGACCTTGGAGAGGATGAACCACCTGCAACAAGGACACGCTGCATCTGCAAAGGTAGCCCCAGAGCTGAAGCACGACAGGGGACACTGCAGGGCAGAGACCCACCATCCCAAACAATGTCCCCCTTGCACAGGGACCGCCCGCGATGGCATCCAGCACAGACTTCGCTGCGGCTTGGTGGTGTTCAGGGTAGCTTTTATTCACAGCAAGTGAGCCACAGCTTCTCCAGCAGGTCAGGAAAAACCCTCATTCCCAAAGTGCATCTACAAACCTGGGGATCAGGACCCCTCCCAAGGCAAAAATACCCACCATGGCCCCATGGCTAACAGTGGCACCTTCATGGGGATGCAGGAGCTGTGGTGCCACCAGGCAAAGCCCAAACAGGCAGTGGCACTGGAGGGGATGGCGAAATCCAGCCTAGGAGAAGGCTCTGCAGCGCAGGAGCCAAACCCCAGCAACGCTCCAACAGGAACGTGGCAGGCTGATGGACGCTCTCAGCCGGCCTTCTCGTATCAGCTGATGAAAAGCACACTCGGGCAAACAAGTGCTTCCCGTGCACTCCAAGTGCTCCAGATAAGTGACTTACCAAAAACAAGACACAGTATTTATAGCCTGGGCCTGGTGTTGCTCCCTGGGATGTGAACAGGAGCTGTTGGCTAGTGCCCCAACACAGAGCAGTGTAGAACCGAGCACACTGGCTCGTGATGCTCCCCCTGCCTGCTTCCCGGCCGGGCCTTTGGATACCTTCCTAACCAGATACAAACACATCACAGCCAAGGCTGCTTCATGAAGAGCTGGAGCAGCCATCCAGGAAGAGGAATGCAGTTGAAGGCCGAAGGCAGTGCAGATGGGTTGGCAAGGGGATGACGTTCCAAACTCTGGCAGAGTAGAAAATACAATAACCTCGGAGCAGGACGCTGGCCAAATGTCTGTCACGACCAGTGACAGAGGTGTGTGCCCAGATTCCTGCTTTCAGAAATTCTGGCCTGGGACTGGCACCTCAGTCTACACTGAAGTACCTCTCTCACCTACCCAGGCACATACAGCTCCCACCGATTAACATGCCCTAAATAAATTGCACTCTGTGCCACCTCTGTGCCTAAATACAGACCAGTGTCAAACTGCAGGCATCGGCATTTAAAACGCACGGCTTGATTTTATGCATTTCTTGCCAAGGGTGCTGGTGTGGGCTGAGCACCTGACGCTACATGGGAAGTAAGCGGACACAGGAATTGTTGAGGGGAGTAAAATTTCCAGTAAGTTTGTTTCAGTTAGGCAGAGGCGAGCGGGCGAGTGTTCTGGAGCAGAGACGTGGATGGAGGAACGTGAGAGGGGCCCACGTGCCCAGAAACAGACTGTGCACCTATCCCAGCTGACATCCAGCACCATCCAGACATAGGCCTGAAGCCTGGGGTCTGGAGGAGAAAGGACGCTCCACTGCCCTCACTGCCAGTCAAGATGTCCTTGTGCCTTCGGCTACGCTTCACTTCAGCAAGTGACTCAGCTGGTCCTGTAGGTTTGACGACTGCTCGACGCTGGGGACCAAGCAAGAAGAGGTTCACATTGAGATCTGCTCCCCTGACTGTGCTGTGCTGCCTGCGCCCAAGGGACCAGAAGAGCTGAAGTGCTGACACTACAGCAAAGAGAAACAGAAACCCAGGGGGTCCCCAGCTTACCTCCGTGTCCCCACAAGACAAACCTCATTTTGTGCACCCATAAGCAGACAGCTCTGCTCTACACCACCCTGATTTCCTATCGCAAACAACCTCACAGGCTGTATCATGTTAATGAAACAACTGGAAGTTTTGGTACAAATCATCCCTTCACTCAAATTCCCATGTCTTCACAATACTGAAACACTATCCTGCTGGGCCAGCATCTGCTTCAAAGGCAGCTACAAAACGCTTTTTGCTCTGTTTTCCTCCACCCTACTCCATCACTTTTCCCTTTCCATCAATCCCATGTGTCACCCAGGTCCTCCTGGCATTCCTTCAGCTGAGTACTCACTTCTTCTGAATTGCTTCTTGCCTAGATGAGAAAAGAAGATGAAAAGAGCATTAGAAAAACATGTTATGTTGAAGAAAAGGGACTTGATCAAGGGCTCAGCAGGCCAAAACCCCAGTGTGTTTCTGGATTAAGTCCTGAGAGGACAGCAGCGGCACTGGCTTCTCCCCCTTAGTCCTAGATGTATCACACACTCTCACAGGAGACACAGTGCATGCCAAACAGGAGGCAAAAATCTCAGCTCCCACCCCAAAACAGCCTCAGCTGTACCAGTGGAGCTGGAGAGGACTGGAAGATTCCAGCTCCAAGGTCTGCTCAGCTTTGAGGACCCAGGCAAGAGGGATCGGTCTTGAGTGGGCTTCATGCAAAGTCTTTAAGCAAAACAGAAAGGGGTCGAGGGATCCACTCAGCTCCCCAGAGAGAACGCAGTGTCCCCTACTTACTGGTACTGTAGATGAGTGGTTATTATGGCCATTTTCCTTAAACTCTGTGGAGAATAAGACAAAGAATGAATGTCTGATGGGAGCAACTCAGCAGAATCACAGGGTAAGCTGTCCCAATGCCCCAGGGAGTTCCTCCAGCATGGCCATCACCGTACCACTGCACTGCCTCCGAAACACCCCCACCAGTATCTGTCAGCAGTGGCACTCTCCCCTCTTCTTTCCCAATGACAGGCACAGTCACCAAGTGCTTTGTTTCAACCTAGAGTCCTCGACCTTTGCGGTAGGGATGGCACAGCTTAAGGGCCGCCTTGGGCTGCAGGACGCTGGAAGGCCAGCAGCATACGTGGGACTGAAGAAGCACTAAATTATTCTGGCGACCAGCCCTGCTGCCTGAACTCATGTATTTCATTTCAGGTCTCCAGTAACATGTCTGCATATCTGTTCTTATAACCTTCCTCTCCTTCTGTCCACTAGAAACACTCTTGCTCTAGCAGATAAACACAGCTTACATCTTCCGAGTGCAGGATGGCATCTTCTTGCATCACCATGTTTCTAGCAGCTTGACCCAGGAGCTAAAAGACAAGTGCACAGATCAGGCTGAGAGGCAGTAGCTCTGCATTTCCCGAGACGCAGACCTGCACACAAAGCTGACAGTCCGGGGGCCCCAGGTGACCCGGTGTGAAGCTTGTGGGGAGCATCGAGGTGCTGTGCCCACCCCTCAGAGCACACAGGCCTAGGGAGAGCCTGAGGCATCGCTCTAGTCTGCCACACTGGAGAGATGCCATGAGGTAAAGGCAGCCTCCTGCCACCTCCCCAGCGCTGTCAGAGGCTCCCGGAGCCCTGGGGTGCTGGCACCCGCGGCCCAAGAGCCCTAGGCGCTGCCCCG
>NW_009618843.1:0-10100 GCF_000690535.1 Cariama cristata | reverse complement strand
TGATCTTTTGAGGTCCCTTCCAACCTGGGGTGTTCTATAAAATAACGTTATATTGGAGTCAGTGTATAATTGAGCCTCAATTACAATTTTCATAAACTAAACATTAAACTCTTTCAGTCTCTTGCATTAAGTATTTTATTGAATGTCCAGATACTTTCTGGGGCTTTTTTTCTGCATCTTTTCCAGTTTTTCAACATTCTTGCCAAATTATGGGCACCAAAATGGAAAGTTCTAGTCTGGTATTGCCTGTTCCAGTGCCAACCCTATTTTTTATCCAAAATATTCCAACTAGCTTTATTTTACACAGCACTGCATTGGAAACTCATATTCAGTTATGACTTTTGACCACTTTCTAAAAGCATTATTTTCCAGAACTGGAAATTGAGTAATCTCCATGTACTATTTTACAAATTATTCTGTTAAAAGAATATTTGATGCCACCTCTGTCAATGAAAGGCTTGCTCATTTGCCGTCCTAAATAAAATATAGCAATAAAATTTTTAAAGATACAAAAAAAAGCCTTGGTAAAAGTAATAGTCCTTGGAAACTAAGAAACAAGCCATCTTAGACAAATAGCTTTTGCACATGAACAGCTGTTTTGGCAGATTAAAACCAGTCCAGGTGGAAAACAAGAAGTTCAATGACCTTTCAACATGAAAACATAGTCCTCCTAAAGATTTTAAACCCTGGAATCATGCCAGAGGTACCTTTTCAGATCTATTGGCCATCTTTTCCCATTCTGTGCTCTGCTTAATTCCACGTAAATAGCCAAATGTGTTGCGTGGTGCTTGGAAAGCAAACCGTTGTCATAGTTGTTACAGTTTATGATGGGAAATAGAGGCCTGACCTACTTCAATTCTGTGGTGTTATCTACTTTGGCAACCAGAGGAAAATAAGTGCTTTCTTGTAAACAGTGGGGTTTTATGCCTCTGTATCTGTACTTGATCATGTCCCAGCAATGTTTGCATATTTGCCTGAGAAGTTCTCAGACTGAAAAGGCAAACTCCAGAATACTTCAGGACAAGAATTAATGCAATTACTCCTGCAATTTCATGACAGAAGTGGTGATGTCTGAGGAAAAACTTTTCTGTTTCTTATAGCAGTGTGGGGTCTGCAGGTTCAGAGACTAAAGGAATTTCATTAGCGGCGTGACGGTATTTATACATGATTATACACTGTGCTAATGTTTGTAGTTTATTGTTATTATTTCATTTGACTTGGGAAGGGAAGGATGAGGGTAGGAATGGCGAAGTTATCACTGGGAAGTTTTTGCTGAAAGAGTTGAGAACTGATAGTTATGTTGTTCAGAGGCTGAGCTTTGGCAGGAACAAACACTTTGTACTCCCGTGTGGAGCTGGCTTCTCAGGGGTCCAGGAGCAGAGCGCAAGGGAGAAGAGCTGTGCCTTGTCTCATTTGGCCCTTAGCCCTGGGCTGAGGGAATTCTCCTTTCCCTCTCCCTCTCCCCACCTCCTCCCTCCTGAAACACAAGCTGATGGCAGGGCAAGAAATAGAGCAGAGAGGGGAGAGAAAAGAAAAGGAGGGGAGGGAAGGAGAGGGGAGGATAGGGGAGGGCAGGGGAAGACTCTACGATCAGTCACAGTCATTAGCTACTGTTGATCCGTTCTGGAATATGGATGTGTATTGGTACGCTCAGTGGGACAAAGTCTAGGGCTGAAGCCCATGCTGAACACACAGTGGGAACAACAGCTTCTCTGTTATGTTCCAAACGTCTTTTGCCTGCATTTATTGTTCTGGACATCCTGAACCAAACCTTGATCCTCACCCTCGGATCGGTGCTACAGTTTTGAGTCTGATGGAGCAGCATCATGGGGAAAAGCTTTGAAAATACTCATATTGTCCAACTCAACATCACCTCCTTGTCTCAATCCTCTTTCATCTTGCATGCATAAATTGTCTTTTTGTCTTGCTTTAATATTGAGTTCTTTACTCACAACGAAGAGATAATTCAATCTGGAAGCTTTTTCATTTTTGAGGAAGGACTCTAAAATAGTGTCTAAAAGAGACTCTGTGCAGATGTAAGGCAAAACAAGACCATTGACATGACTTTAGCAAGCATAGAACAAAAAATACTTTTTCATTTGGATTGGCAACTACAATCTTTCTGAAAGTTCTGTATCTTCTTGGCACGTACTGCCAAACTTGTTAGTTATCATGTGCTTTGCAGAATTGGCCAAATTCTAAAAAGAAAATGGTTCTCAGAGATTTGGAAGGGACTAAGTGGACACACCTTCTGCAGCAGGTAGTTTACAGCTCTCTGAGTGGTGCCATGCCAAAGCTTCTGTCCTGTTACCCATGCATTCCAAACATTCCAGTGTTTCTCCCTGTGCCTTTCAACAGATTTGCAGTGGGCTCAGGAAGTAGAGGACTTTGGTTTACACTACTGTAATCAAATGTTAGTACAATGTCTTGTTTCCTGTCAATGGCATGGACAGTTCAGTAGTGGCGAAAAACATATTCTTTGCAAAAAAAGAAATTGTCTGATTTACTATTCTCTCCTGGTATTCAATTGTTCCAATGCAATGCAATTCACCATGCTAATTCTTACAAGAAAATGCATTTCTTGACATAACCATTGTCTGACTCCTGGTTGATGATTTATAATTTTCTCAAATCGCAGGTCTATTTGGGATTTGACCGAAGCAAGAGTTGTATGTTTACTGAGAAGAGCAATCATAAGAGAAGAATAACTACTGAATTGCCACCTCCTCAGCTCTGAGAACTTGCAAAATCTCATTCAGAGAAGAGAGACAAAACACATTTTAAGGTGTAGAATTCATTGTCTACCCACCACGCCCAGCTGCATTACATACATATTTCACAGATCTCCATCCAAAGTCCAGCTCCAAGAGCAGAACCTCATTTGGCCACCACTCCACCGAGGTCCGTGGAACTGCCCTTGGAGTTAACACCTTGCAAAAAGCTGATGTTACTCACCTATTTTATTCTCCTTTCATATTTTCTATCCACTTCAGGTGGTTGAATACTAACACTGCTTCTTGAACATAGGTAGACAGATAATGTTTTGAAAGTCATGCTTACAAAATATATCTTTTATTTTCTTCAAATGAAAGCATGGAATTTGCATCTTTGCCACTGAGTACTCTCCTCTGATAAAACTAAGATAAGGATATGACTACACGTACAAACAATGAAACAGAAATTAAGAGTGAAATACTCATTTGAGGGGATATATACAGCTCTAGAAAAAGAAAACATGAAGGCAGTCCGTATCAGTAATGTGATATGTATATCACTAACATACTATGCATATCACTAATGTGATAAGATTGCAAAAAAGAAGGAAGGAAAATGTGGCTAGACAAGAAACCATCTAGGTCAGAGTGCCTTAAAAAATGACCTGCTTGGGTAACGCTGGTAAAGACCACCTAAATCAGTTTTGCAGAGGAACACAAACCTTGGCAATCATATCTAAAAGGTAAATAGCTCTGATAATTTGGAATCACTGTGGTGGAATGTAACTTCTGGGAATCCAGAAAGGACATGATACTTTGGCAACAAATTCCTTTGTGGTTTCTGTCTGTTCTTGATTAGTCTTTTTTGCTCCCTATCTCTATCCTTTGTTGATCCTGTTGTGCCGGCTGTCCCTGTTTCTTTACCAGTCACTTATTACATGTCCATTCTCTAAGGTAAAACCTTGGCAGACACAGACAGGCGTAATCTCAAAATGTTAGCTACCTCAGTCACTTTACTCCTCCTTGTCCTCCCAGACTTTCTAGGTATATATTGAAAATGTGCATTTCCTGTTTCCTTAGTAGCAGTAGAGCATATTATTTCTGACTGTGAGAGATGACAGGTTCTTCTCCAAATAGCAATTTAAACATCAGGAACCGATGTAATTTTACACTTGGTTTTGAAATGTGTGCTTTATGGAAGATCTGGTTCTGGGGTAAAACTTTAAATTAAATGGTGACAAGATGATTCAGTTTAAGATAAAGGGAGAAATTAAGGTAGCTTTGCAACTAAGCTGCCCGATTTTGAAAGCAGAAGTGGTGATGAATTCATAGGACTTATCAGTAAAATCAGCTGCATTAAGTTTAAGGGCTTGAAGGCAGAGGAAGTCTGTAACCTGCAGCTATGCAAAAGGGAAAAGACCGCTTCAAATCTACTGAATGAATAGGAAAAAGTGTGTACGAGAGACCATTTTAGCCTGCTAAACTACTTATCTGTAGTTCAGAAAGCAGTGGGATAACATTAGGAAAGCCAAAAATCAAACTGACTCAAAGCTTACAGAGAACTTCAAAGTAAATGACAAAAGGTCTTGAGATGTACAAAGTAAAAGAGGACAAAGAAAGAAAATGTGGATCAACTGTATGGAAAGAAGGAGCTAAATATTAATGCTGTGCTGGTATGAATCCAAAATGAAGGGCTGGATCCAATAAGGGACGTGGGTTATGTGATAGTCAGCACCCAGTCAGGAGTGCCCATGCAGTTGTTTGTTAGGCATTGACTGAGGAGAGGTAAGCACTACGAATGGGGTTTGTAGCACCAGAAGGCTGTAGAGCTAAGGCATATGGGAGACCTAATAGAGAGTACCAAAGTGGGGTCTAAAATGCTGACTGTCACCTGGATTTAAGCATCCTATGAAGGGCTAAAGGAAGTGCCCCAGTGAGGTCTGGATCAGTTCCATGCTTAGTACATACTTTATCCATTGGGATGCAGATGACTGGCTCACGGCTTCCTTAGCAAAGATGCGGAAGAGGAATAAATGGGAAAAGGCAACAATCAGTTCTGAAGAATAATATATTAATTAAAGCAGTCTGCAAAGAAGTGGAAGTCCTATTCTTCAACTTGTGTAAATCCAAACCTCCAGCTCCTAGGTAAATCCCGCAGAGTATATGACCAGTGGATTACGGAGCAAGTGGGATGGAGATTCACTTCAGCCTCTGCCCTAGGCAGCTACACAGCTGCCAATGCAAGATTCATGGTTTCAGAAAAGACATCAGACCTGACCCTGGGGCCTAGCAAGTAAGGGACGTAGTCGGATAGGGAGACACCTAACATCAGCTCATCTTTCAGTTCTTGTATATTTTATGTTATCCAGTGTAACAGGATAAAAAGTTGAAATAATTTTGGTGTGAGGAACCATCTAAACACAAGCTGATGTAGAGAGTCTAGGCTTGTGTTAGCTTTATCCCTCAAAATCAGCAAAGCAGAAAAGCTTCCACCTGGTTTGTTCTCCCCTCATAACTGATATGAGCACCTAGAGGGACACAAACTCCTTCTGCAGTGTGCAAAAATTTCTGAGATTCTTCAGGGCGATATTAAAGCAAAAATGACACAACATCTTTATAATTTCCACATGAGTGAGGAAATCAGTACCTCCTGCCGTACAGTGCAGAAGCAATCTGTGCAGGGCTCACTTTCTGGATGCAGATTTGGGCTCTTTCTCCTGTGACAATGCTTCAGTGCTTCTGTATCTTTCACCTTCCAAAAGGCGCCTGCAGCGTGACCATGCTGCTGGAACTGCTTCTTTCTACCAGGGTCTTGAGGGAGTCATTGTCATTAGGCCAGTTTTACAAATTAAAAATTCCTGCATGCCTAATGACTGGATCATCTGCAAAATCTTTTAATCTAATTTCCAAATGTTTCAAAGTAACAGAAGTCCCATTCTTTGCTGCAAAAAAGGAACAGCAGGTGTAGCAGTTCCCTTGTTTCTTGAATAGTTTGAATAGGAGCAGAGCTTTTACCTTCCCTGGGAGACAGTCTTAAAGCTTTCGATTACCTCAGGGTTCAGGTGGAGCAAAACCAACACATTTTCTAAGATGTCTGACCTGACCTGTATTTGGAAACTCAGGCTTGGGGTTCATGTAGACTATGTCTGCCTTAAAATCTCTATCTCATGCTTTCCATGCGGTTTCAAATGGATGGACTGCTTTAAATTGATAGGCAGTAGTACTACTCTCTATTTAAAAAGCAAACAAAACAATGCCTTTAAAAAGCCCAGTTCTTCTTTAAAACCCTGTTACAGTGATTTTGTTGAAAAATCTCTGATGGACTCAATTCAGGCGTGCCACAAATGTGCCACAGATTGGGCCTGCAGAGGATAACATAATATTACTTAAGAAATTTATTGCAAGAAATTTATTGCATCTCACAAAGTGTCCTGTAGTCACTCATGAGGATATGTACTAAGATCCTAATCCTGCAAGAGCAAATAGATTTCTTTTTGAATTTGTTTTGCAGTGATATCAAGTGGATTGCCTTAATGTGCAAGTATCATTGATCATCATTGCTCATGTTTGCAAACACACACTTAGTCATGCAGATGTGTACATTACATCATCTAAATGTAGGGCCTAGGCACCTACATACGCCTGCAAGTCTCAAATCCAGGGGCTGCTGTCCTATTAAAGCGCTCCTGGGAACACATTCAAGGCCAAGGTCCTGTGCAACCAAATGCAACAGGGAAGAGCTTGTTATGAACATATTAATGTCACAAGCAATAGCAGATAAAACAGAAAACAAAATTATCCCATTCATGAAGCTGAGCTAAGTGATGACCTCATGCTGCTCACCAGCTACTTGGTGTGTGTTAGCCACCACCATTAGGCTGATGTCACTTTTAATGCAACAACTACATCACATTCTCAGGTCTTGTGTTTGCCTGGTCATGGTCCCCCTCCCCTTATTTCTTCAGCCAGTAGCAAGTGGCTCAGCATAGGCACCACAGTAGGCACCAGAACTGTCCAAAGCTGGCACACAGAATCACATCAGAGAGAAAACACAAACATTGCCCATACTTCATGGTCTTTGCTGTCTCTCCCCACCCACCTCTAACCACTCTGCATCTCAGGGGCCGCAAAGCTTGGCTTTGCCCTCATCTTCTCCACAAACTGCAGTGGTAACACACTTCAGAGAGACGAGGTGGCACAAGAGGACCCACTCACTAGCTGTCTTACTCCTACCTAGTTTCTGGCTAGACTGGACACACAAGAAGGAAATGCCATTCGATGTACTCCATGTCACCTAGATAGCCTACAATCGTGTCCTCGTCACTGCTCAGTTTACTAGCACAGAAGTGGTGTTGCTCTGCCAAAGGCATCCCCAGGACAGCATTAGCAAACTAGGCTTCCAGCCGCCCCTGCAGTCTAGCTCGCTTGCTCTGGGAGAGGGAAAAATTCTTTCCAGGACTCTTAGAAATGCACACAGCCTGCCAGAGCTGGTGGTGTGGAAAGGCACCACCTCTAACAGAAAACAAACTTTGCTTTCCCATGTCTGAGAAAAAAAAAAGCTTCATGGGTTTGTCCTGGAAGAATATCAGAGCCTGGTTTTGGCAGAGGGCTGTGCCTGCAACAGACTGCGAGCTCCTTCTGCAATGAGGGTCAAAAACAGGAATGGGCCTCGAGGCACTGCAGGGAGCTTAGATATCTTGTTTATCCTTGGGGCTTTCTCATTAGATAGTTGTGTGTTGTTCTAACCACATTAGCTGGCTGAGTTGCCTGGGCTGAGTTGGCTGGAGCTAAAAGCTATAGGTGAAAAGCACATTTAATTCAAGAGTCTTCTGTGAAAGGCATAGCCAGGAAAGTTTCATCTGATGTTGCGGAGTCTTTCAGACCCCTAGCAGTCAAGGCACACTATCCAATGCCAAATTTCTGAGTTTTCTATGGTGGTCTGAAAGCAACAGTCCCCATGTTACACTGCCTTGGGAGGTCCACAGGGAGCATGGGATTGCTGCTCTTTGGGCGCTGGTTGTTAGGGTCTACATTTGCCTGCTGCCTTTGTGAGCAGAATGAAAATGAACTATCCTGGCTATCAGCAACGCTAACTGGCTTTTGTTGGGTTGCAAACACATCTTGTTGCAGATGGGCCTTACTGCCCGAAGTACTCCCTCGTCCTGGCTTTGCCTATGTCCCCCAAAAGGATGTGCCCTCTGCCCTCCTGTAGTCTGAGCTCTTCTGAATCTGGAGCACCTAAAAAGAGGGGGGCATCCAAGCGTCCTGTCAGAAGCCAGGGATGGAGGGAAGCACATGGCTTACTGTGGGATAGGGTGGGGAGGCAGAAAGGTCCTGCCCCATGCCAGCATTTGGGCAGGCTGGGCCTGCAGGAATGGGTTCAAGTCAGCGAAACCAGCAGGGCTGCCAGGTATACCCCAGGAAAACTCTTGGGGTACCTATGGAAAGCTGTTAGCCTGGAGGGCTGGTTCTTGATTTTTACCAACTGTTTTGTTATTAGACCCTGACCGACGAAGGCACGAGGCAGCTGGGTGACACGATCAGCGGGTGTGTATGGAGCACAAGGGGAGTGTGTGGTACAGTCAGGGTGTGGGAGAGGTGGGGAGCATGGTAGAGGTACGATGCTCCACCTTTGTGCCCCGTCACTGTGAGAGCTCTGCAGCATACACAGTGCCCTCCTAGAGAAAACTGCCTAATTGAGTAGCGCTTCCTTTTTTAAAATGGTTGTTACAGTTGTTATTGGTGCTGCTTATCTTTCATACTATGGTTAAAGCACTTGTGCATGAAGTGTGCATTTAATGTTCAAGATGGCATAGCCAGGGAGAAACTGTTCTTTCAAAGCATGTCCCCACGGATGTTGTGGTACCCATTAAAATCAGGCTGTTGGTAATAAAGTTCTACATGAGGGCATAGCAGGGACAAGTGGCTTCTTGTTTCTTTGTAATTTTCCAAAAAATACAGTCACATTAAAATATTTAGGATTTTTTTTTGTCTGCTGTGATCTTTTCATATGTCAGATCTGTTTCTGGGCAGGAGAGGAGACCAACAGGATGGAGACAGTGTGTAGCTGTTTGGGGAAGTGGCTCTATGTCTGTGTAAGAATATGTGCAGTACATGCTTTCGATCTTGATTGCATCCTCTGACTAATACAGAAATGCATCTATGCAATCATAAAAAACTGCTTATAATAAAAATGAAAAGGTTAATTATTCCAGCGGCTGTGCAGATGTTATTGATAATGCCTTTTATGTGAAAGAACATGAACAAAGCAGACCTCTGACTTTCAAAGAGACAGCAGAAGGGAAAAACCCCAATACTGTGCCAAATTTTAAGAGAAACCCTTAAGGGAAAGAAAAATAGAAAGTTTGAGAGTGCAGAGTAAAAAAGCAAGTATTAAAAACTGTGAAAAAATCTTGTCACTGCCACATTCATTAGAAAAATTCTATTCTGAGTAGCCTTTGTAAAATGTCAAAGCTTTATATCCCAGCAACAAACAAGAAACATAAATGAAATCAGGAGGGTTCAGTTACCTTACACATTGCTTCAGTTAAGTCTTCAGTTACTTGTGTCCTCAGCCTATAAATGCATTGATTCTAGAAGATAAAAATGTTCTTTTATAGGATCAGAAGAGTAGAGACCTTTAAACCAGATACTGCCTAAATCCAGTAATAAATGTAACATCCTTGGTTTGAAAAGCCATCATCCTGTTCGACATTTTGCCTTCTATTTTCTCCATGGTTGCTCAGAGTCTGTCTGTTTTGCTCATGGGCCTACTTAGGGCAGCCATTTGCAGAAGATTTCATGTGAGAAGAGGCATGAGCCTGGCAAAAGCTGGTGGCCTGTGGAGCTGAGGGGCAGGACCGCTGTGTTATAAATGCAGCAGGATAAGTTGGGAATATCTGCCATGCGCCATCCAATTTTAATTCAGAAAAAACCACATGCCCCATGTACCACAAGTTTTAGAAACACTGGTTTGGAATCAGTTTAATGAGAACACATGAACCTGTAGCCTTAGAGGAGCAGAGGAACGATGCCTGCTAGTCACGGAAAGGGGATGTTGATAAAAAGCAAAGAGTGATAAATTTAAATGTGGGCCCAGAGAAATGAAATGCAGTGAGAGATTGCTTCAGGCCTAATAAAATCTAAATTAAAAGTTTCGGGTCTAATAAATTCTAAACGTAACTTTTTAGAGGGGACAGGTAAAGGAGCACTATCTCTAGTGCTGAGTCAGCACGAAAAGAAAGACAAGGAAGGGGATATGCAGGGATTAAGATATGCCAAATAGAAAAAATTTAAAAAAAAAAGAATAATAATTTTCTGAAGGTTCCTTGGATCATAGTTCTCCTGAAATATGTTGCAAAATCATAGAATCATAGAATCATAGAA
>NW_009618842.1:748-1502 GCF_000690535.1 Cariama cristata | reverse complement strand
CCCCCCCCCTCAATGACAGTCCCGTCCCCTCCCCTCATGTCCCCCCCTGGGATGTCCCCAACCCTTCCTGGACCACCCCCAAGTTCCCAGACCGTGGGGGCTGCTCCATCCCCCCTCACCCCATCATTGGCCCTGGCTGCCCCAGCCCTGCCTCAGTTTCCCCAGCAGCCCCCAACCCCAATGTCCCCTGTCCCCCCTGTCCCTGCATCACTGGGGGGGGACACACACGGACACAGGGAATAAACGTGGGTCCTCTCCCACCCCTGCATGGTTTGAGACTGAGTTTGGGGACAAGGGACAGCCTGACCATGGGGACATCATGGCCATAGGGACATCATGGTCATGGGGACACCATGGCAATGGGACAAGGGACACCATGACACATGGGGACACCCTGGCCATGGGGACAAGGGACATCATGGCCATGGAGACATGATGACCACGGGGACGTGGGACATCGTGGCCATGGGGACACCCTGGCCATGGGGACACCCCGCCCATGGGGACAGGGGACATCTTGGCCATGGGGACAAGGGACACCATGACACATGGGGACACCCTGCCCATGGGGACAAGGGACATCATGGCCATGGAGACATGATGACCATGGGGACGTGGACATCGTGGCCATGCGGACACCCCGGCCATGGGGACAGGGGACATCTTGGCCATGGGGACAAGGGACACCATGACACATGGGGACACCCTGGCCATGGGGACAAGGGAGAGCGTGGCGATGGGGACGAGAGGAGCA
>NW_009618842.1:0-341 GCF_000690535.1 Cariama cristata | reverse complement strand
TGGGGACCCCTTGTCCATGGGGACAAGGGACATCATGGCCATGGAGACATGATGACCACGGGGACGTGGGACATCGTGGCCATGGGGACACCCTGGCCGTGGGGACAAGGGACACCATGACACATGGGGACACTGCAGCCAGAGGGACATGGACCACCACGGCCATACCCTGGCTGTGGCGACGAGGGACACGGCGGCCATGAGGCCACGGTGACCCACGGGGTCAAGGGACACGCCGGCCACGCGCACATCACGTCACGGCGCCCGCACGCATGCGCAGAGCGCCACCCACGGCGTCTCCGGCAGCTGCGCGCATGCGCAATGCTCCCCTCCCCAGCCCC
>NW_009618841.1:0-3026 GCF_000690535.1 Cariama cristata | reverse complement strand
CGCCCAGCGCCGCGGGGCTGGCTCTCGGGCAGCGCTCTCTCCCCTTGCTTCCAAAAGCTATGGAGAAGGAAAGGGTTGATGCCGCCTTTTGGAAGCATCCAGACTCCCAGAATTTCCCTAAGTTAAGTGCTCAGCTCTGAGGAGACCATAATCTCTCGTCAGAATCTGCTCTTGGGGACCTTAAAAACCAAATACATTTATGAAACCATCATCTAAAGCATAAAATGCATCATGAAGAGCGTTGCTTGATGAACACAGGCAAGTCAGCTTCACTGGAAAAGTCTGACAAAGTTACCTTTCTCACTTGATGACCATACTCCCCCCGCCGCTAGGACAGCTGAGCTACTTTTGAAATGCCTCTGAACCTCTGCAGAATTTTTAAAGTTAGAAACTAGTACAGAGTTGAACTGAGACTGAACATCATGCCATAAAATCACAGAGGTTTATGAGCACATCAACCATCCATGCAGCAAGGGAGAGCTGAGGGTAGCAGTCCCCAAAGATGGTATCTCCTGTCCCTCGAGGAAGGGCCATCAGTGATCAGGACTCACCAGCTCTGCCTGTCCCAGGTAAGCAAGGCTGGGATTCCCCACCACAAAGGAAAGGACCAAAGGGAGATACTCAAAGGACAAGGAGAGGCAAGAGTAGAAAAACAGATGATCTGAAGTCACCTGCATTTTTCCTCCACTTCTGTGCGCTTCCTATTTAAGACATGATGGAGGAGACTTCGCAGGAAAATAAAAGGTACTGAGGGAGCTCTACCCCCCACCAGCCCTAGCCAGCAAGGGACATCATGCTCCCATTTCACCGGGCTCAGTCTCAGCAATTGGTTTCCACCTCCTTATGCAGAACCAGGCTGCATCTACCCCTGCTTCACTGTGAGTTTCAGATAACATTTTCTGACACATCACCCGAACCAATTCCTCTCATTTTCAGCAAATTCCCTTTGCCTTTCCGCTCCGAGCACCACCTGCACACTTTTGTAATGCAGGAAACGAAAAGTAGGAGGTCAGTGAATATCTTGCAGTACCTCATTCACCGTTCGGTTTCCTTGGCTGTGGAAAAACTCTTTATAACACTGACTGACAGATTAAGAAATACATACCCCCATCCCATCCAGGACAATGAATGCATAGCTAAAAGCCAATCTAAATAATTAAATGAAATCTCTGATGGCATGGATCTCTGACGGCAGACTACTACTGAAAAGGTTAGTGCAATTTCAAAATGCATCTTCAGGAATCAGTTACTTCCTTTCGTTTTGGAAAGGAAGTTAGTTAGAAGTTAGTTAGACTGAAAATATAGCTGCATAAATGTTTCACATGGAGAGCTGTGAAGATTTAAATTGTCAACAAACAGAAGCTCACTGAAAACTTCCTCAGGAATGGCCAAAACTTCATAGAACTATGTGTTGAGTAAACATACATAGCAGGAAGAATCTATGGAAGTGCTGCTTGTGACCCATATCAGATAACATGAGGATGACTGATCCTTCTGAGAGGCTGAGAGAGTTGGGGTTGTTCAGCCTGGAGAAGAGAAGGCTCCGGGCAGACCTTAGAGCAGCCTTCCAGTACCTAAAGGGGCTACAAGAAAGCTGGGGAGGGACTTTTTACGAGGGCCTGGAGTGACAGCATTAAACTAGAAGAGGGAAGATTTAGATGAGATATCAGGAAGAAACTCTTCCCAGTGAGGGTGGTGAGGCAGTGGCAGAGGTTGCCCAGAGAAGCTGTGGCTGCCCCATCCCTGGAAGTGCTGAAGGCCAGGTTGGATGGGGCTTTGAGCAACCTGGTCTGGTGGGAGGTGTCCCTGCCCATGGCAGGGGGACAGGAGTTGAAACTACATAATCTTTAAGGTCCCTTCCAACCCAAACCATTCTATGATCCCACTCTACAGGTAAGAAATATGCTCTGGTCAAACAGCAAGTCTATGGAAAGCTGGACATACACCCCAGATCTTCTGGGTCTCCAAATCCAGCAAATTAGCCTAAAATCTACCTTTCTTTATGCTTGACACAGCCAGCCCAATCACCTTCTCTGAGCAGCTCCCAGTCAGCTGCAAATTGGTCCAACAATCAATTTCGATGTGTTTCTAAACCTTTCTGGAGTCTGAAGAGGGAATGGCCACTGCCCTCTGATGCTCCCTGCCCACAGCCAGTTTCAAGCACCATGTCCACCACCTGTCTAGGGCACAATTTGACCCCCAAAGCCTCCTTGAACCAAATAACAGCTCTCCTAACACTGATGTTGTTCAGGCACATTCCCCAAAAATCCCACCCGACTGTGGAGCTTGGGGTTTCCTAATTATATTCCCCAGAGATGAAGGGGTGGGAAAGCAAATAAATTTCTTTCCATAGTCTCTTTAGTCATGGTTGTTTCTAAGGTTACAGGAAAACAGAAAGCCACTGAATACACCACCACCACATCCGGACCCAGGAATGGTTTGCAGTGATTAGGATGGACAGCTTTTCTTGGTCTGACTTCCTTGTGATTTTGCAATGTCCTCATTTCCTTTTATGTAGTGCCCCATACAAAACAAAACAAAAACATCAAAAAACCCAACAAAACCAAATCCCAGCAAATAAACAAAAAACCCAAACATGTCCCGATCACAGTTCACTTAACTTAAGGCACTTAGACTTAAAGGTGTTTCCTAGGAATCCATTGCCCTGTGTGCAGTCATTGGAGGGTGAAGACCTGGCTCCTATTCTCTGAAAATGTCTTTTTCCTGATACCTAACACAGAGATGCATCCAGTTCCCAGGCATGGACATAGAGGTTCCATGTGTGCTCCATCACATGTTCTCAGAAATTGCCTGTCCATGTCCTTCCAAATAGCCACCAACATGAACAAGACTCCCAAACTCATAATGAAGTCGGTTTAACCCCTTCCTATTTTACTCAGAATGAAGTACAGAATGCAGGTAACGCTTTGTCATAATGTCTACAATCCACAGTCACTGAGCAAGATGTTGCTGTGTTAAATTCTGTACAAATGCAGCAGATATTTGTACAGGTAATTTTCTGCAAT
>NW_009618840.1:13995-16405 GCF_000690535.1 Cariama cristata | reverse complement strand
ACCTGCGTGTGCTCGGGGAAGGCCGATTGCGATAGCCCCGTAAAGCATAACAAATTGTTTTGATCTTTATTTCTCAAGGACAAACCAATGACGCCTATCAGAAGGCAAAGCTGCATAATCGGGTTTCCTCAAGTCCCTCGTTTCGTTGTGTTGAAACGTTTTATTTGTCAGGCTCGTGTTCACAGAGTGGATGTCAATTCAGAGCCCCGTCCCCGATCGCGAACTTGCCGTTACTGTCCAAGGTCGGAGGGTGAATGTAGAAGTTGCTGCCGTCCCCGCAGCGGGTGCTGGTGAGGTGGGCGACACGTAGAGGGCTGGTAACCACAGACCGCCGTCTGCTCTTTTCCTGGACGGCGGGAGGCAGGGATTCCGACACTTTCAAGATGTGAACAGCTTGTTCTTTGAACATCTTGAATACCATTAACAATACGAAGAGTGACTAACAATAATACGCTGACTTTCAGAAGCGCTGTTGAACCTGCTTCCTGGTGCCGAGCATAAAAGGATACAATTATTTTTCATAACCTTTTATTTTCCCTTTACGGCAAGCTAAGCAAAGCAAGTTTGTCAGGGGCAGAGTGCTCCTAATTTGGTCTCCGGTGACCTCTGCAGCGGTGATTGGCAGTCGGGTGTCGGGAAGGAACTTGTGCCTCTGAGATAGAAATGAGCAGAACAAATGCCGTAGGACAGCTTGGGTTCCCTGGAGGACACAGGCTAAAAAAGGTGAAAGAAGTGCAATTACAGGAGGTTTCCAGCACAGAAAGTTAATTAGCTACTAAATAGCATTTAGTGCAGTTCAGCATGAGGAAATTTATGTTTTGAAAGCAAACAGATCAATGGAAAGCCTGTGGAACAAGCTTTTGGAAAGTCCACGTTGACATTTGTGTACTTTGCACTGTAACGTCCTGGGCAGTTTTTCACAGGTTTCCCCAACAACTAGGAAGAATTGTTAGATTTGTTTCCACGCATGTTTGCAGACATATAGATACGCTTCCACATCAGGATGTGTTTACATTCAATTTCAGAAGTTCTGGTTAGACTTCCCCGTCCAGACCGTCGAACACCTTTTTCCCTGTTCACCAAGGTCAGTGTGAATCGATTCTGTTCGGATTCTCAGAGGCAAAGGAACTTCAGGTTCCAAATATTTTCAGCCAAAGGGTGAATTTAACACAATTCTTAACCTAGTTACTCGCCTGCGCTGATCAGATGCGAGTGGCTGGTGTGACAGCAGCGTTTCACTGTTAACGTCTGGCTCTGCGTGGCCCCGCTCCTCTGGAAGCTGGTGCCATCCCACGAGCCTCCTTCCAGTCCTTCTCTGCAGCGCGACTCGGAATGACCAGAAATATTTCGACAAATGGTTTTTTTAAGCTCAAATTATCAATCTGTTTTCTTTTACCTGTCTTTTATATGTCACTGAAGTCAGCATGTTTCACAATTCATAATGTGTGTATATTGTCAAGGACACTTTTTTTAATCAGAACAATAGATTTGGGTTCCAGCTCCCCGATACTACCTCACTTTGTATGGTCACTACACTAAATTTTTAGGCGTTTCAGGATAGCTTTGAACTTTTATTGATGGATTATTTGTTTGAACCTATCTGTCTTAGACATTTTAGGCAGCTGATGCTGCCATGAGCTATTTCACCTTGCTGGAAAGAAGAGGAACCTAGAAGGTCAGTGCCTGTGGGGAATAGTGGAGAAACAGAGAAATGCTCACCCCTGGGGAGGAAAAGGGGCGTGTAATTCCCATTACATGGATGCTCATACATTATGATCATACTTATTGTCTGTAAATGGCGCTTCACAAGCCAGCGCGCAGGAATAGCTCGGGCTGTAAGGAGAGCTGTTCCTAGCGAAGGCGTGCGTCCGTACCGTGGTGATGGAGAGCCAGCTGGGGCTGGGGAGGGTTTGGCTCTTGCAAGAGGCTCTCTGGGAATCGGGTGGTGCATGCTGACAGCTTAGGTAGCTGCCACATCGTGGCTATAATCTTCAGCCCCTTTCCCTCTTGTAATTACGTTTGTCACATCATGTCGCCAAATGAGTTTTTAGATCTTTGTTGCTGAAATAGTGTTCCCCTGTAATTGGTGCAGGTCTCTGCCCTGGCTCCGTAACAGAAATAATAATTGGTTTTATCTCTCTCTATGCTGTAGGTGTGTTCGGATGGTTTGCCCGAACAGTCAGTTAGGTCCCATTACTACGTGACTGCACGTCGGCGGTCTCACCGGCAGAGTGGCTGACCTCCTCGGATCGGCGTGCGAGGGAGTTCCCGTGCGGTGGGAGGAGGACGGTGGCCGCCTTACGCGAGCGCTTGTTTTCTTGAGGGCTAGCTACACAAGCTCGAGGAATGTAGATATGGTTCATTGCTGTAGACGATCACTGAGCAGAGAAAATACATCACCACCTGGTTT